>NC_069786.1:38008214-38208214 GCF_027406575.1 Nycticebus coucang | reverse complement strand
ATTTGTCTTCCTTTAATTTACCTGAGAGAAATGTTCTTTGTAACATATATCTTCTCTTGTGCTGCCTTCTTGAGGACTTAATTTTTGTAATTGATTCCTCCCTGCATCGTCAATATCCCCCTCTAATCTGCACTGCACTATCTTATAAGAATGCCAAAATATGTTCCATATTAAGAAAAATTTCTACTAAGCACATAGTATATTCCTGTGCTTCAAAGCAAAATTTCCCTGAAAGGATAGTTATCCATTTCTTCACCAACTTTTCACTCATTATGCTCTCTAGTCAAGATCTAATCTTCACTCCAATAAGACTCTCCCTATCATGAGGCACACCCTCCTTTAGTTTTCTTAATCCCAGATTCTCCTGGTTTTCTCCTTACCTTTTGGGGTGCTCTTTCCCAGCCATATTTCCAATGTTGGAGTTTCTTGGGACCAGGCTTGGACCACATTATCTTCATCTATCATCTCTCTCTAGCTGATCTCTTGTGGGCCCATGGTTTAAATACTACCTACATTTATGCCATAGAACCTCCATGGTTGAACACCTCCTTACATTGATCACTTCCTTAAGTTGACCTCATTTTCATAGACCAGGCATGCACCCCACGTACATATCAGTACAGGAGGCCTAGTTCCTTATGTTGACCACCTCCTATGTTGACCAGTTTGTTAGAGTCCCTTAGGTGGTCAACTTACACAGGTTCTTCTGTATTTATATCTATGTATTTTACTTCTCCCATGAGGCCCAGATGTTCACTGTCCATATATGATGTCCTTTTGGACATATGGGAAACACCTAGTCATCCCAAAGTCTTGATTTTCCCCTTGACTAAACCATCTTCTCTTTGAGTCTTCACCATTTCAATAAATGACATTTAATTTCCAGCATCTTCAGTCAAAAGCCTGAGAAAGCTCTTTGATTCAAGTTCTCTCTCCTTCATCCTTCAGAGTCAATCCATCAGTGTGTCTTTTTGATCATTTCTCCAACAAGTATTTCCAATCTTTTCAGTTGTTCCCATCTCTGCTGCCCCCATCCTTGTTGGTATCATCACTGGCTCTTGCTTGGGCTAGTGGGATAGTGCCCTAATTGGTCTCCTTGCATTTATTCTTTTACTGCAATTCAATTCTCTACCCAGAAGCTGAAATGATCAGTTAAACCTCTAGAGCAGCTCATGTAGCTCCTTGATTACAAAGGCCCCACATTGCCAGATCACTGAAGAATGAAACCTGAACTCCTTCCAGTTCCCAGAGGGCTTCCCAGTTCCTCGTTGGTGTCGTCACATAATCCTCACTCTCTGCCTGTCTGTCTGTGTTCTCTCTGCTCTTCATTCTGTGTCATGAACAGTGTGAGTGGGCTGTCTATGCACTTTTGGTTGCTTTCATATGGGATGTTCATCCTCGGTCTCATCTTGTGTTGCCTGCTTCATATTTTTTCCTAAAATTTCCACTCAAAGGTAAGCTCCCCCGAGAAAGGCCTCCTTTGACCGCCCTGCCTAGTGGATGTCTCCCCACCACTGCTGCTCCTCATCATAGGATTGTCCTCATTTTCAGGGGAAGTTATCACAAACTGACATTCGCTTGTTTGTTCATTTGACTTACTGTGTATTGTTTGTCCCTTCTGGTAGAACACAAGCCAATTGAGGGAGGGACCTTGCTTGATTTAACCTGTTCTGCATCCTCATCGCCTGAAACACTGCCTTTCTGAAGCAAGGCTCACAGCAAATGTCGGTTGACTGAAGGAATGATACTCATTAATAACACTGAGGAACTTAGGCAAAAGGAAATGCTACAAGAGAGCAGGAAATAGAAATAATTTTCAAGCAGTAAATGTCTTGGGGAGTCTGGTGAGAAGTGCTGAGTTATAATATTTTTCCTTTTCAAGTAGTATTCCCTTGGTTAAAGAATTTGAATTACTGTAGAGCATTTAAAATGAGTGACTACATCTATATGTTCCAGCATGCCCAGATCTTGAAAACAAAATAAAAGTACAAAGTAAAATTTGGAATGATACACAGAGTATCCATGTGTAAAACACAAAACTACATAGTATGCATATTGTTCATGTGTGCAACTTATTGGTCAAAAGTCTAGAACATTGACTTTTCAGAAAAATCCATACCATATTCATTCTGATGAAAAAGGAATGGGGTTCAGGCAGGAAAAAGGGGATTTCAATTTTATTAGCTTGTGTATTTCTTTTATTTAAAAACTCTGAAGCAAATTGGACCAAGTGCTAACATTCAGCAGTAGGACGGGTAGATACATGTTTATTGTAATTTTATTCATAAATACCATACTTTAACATTAAACAAATTATTTGTGAGCTATTATATATCTGTGATCTTGGGGGAGTGCAAAGAATTGATTCATAAAATATGATGTCCTTATATTTAAATCAGGGGTTGACTAACTCAATTTGGCATCTATCTCTATGATTCCTGGGTAGGCTCCCTCTGGCTGGGGTCTGTGTTTTGGGGTCAGACTGAAGTGGTGTGGAATGTGGAAACAGGAGGGAGAACGTCTGTGCACTAACTTAAATGTCTTCCCTCTGCTCCTCCAGAGTTTTTGTGTTTGTTTGTTTTGCGACATAGAGTGGCATAAACAAGAAATGTCATTTGTTAAGGGCATATTACATATCAGGGACTCTCTGTACATGACTGTGGATAACACTCACAGCAAGGAGTGTTAATAACAGGAGGGTGTTATTAATCCCCATTACAGAGGCAAGAGGACTGCGGCTTTGAGGCTTTGTGTCAGGCCACACAGCTAGTAATGACAGAGGTAGGAGTCATAGCTAAATTTGCTTGCCCTTAAAGCTGGTTGGTTTTCTATTACGCTACTTTGCCCGTTGCAGTTTATCCTCCAGGTGCCTCTTTTACTTCTAGATTTTTCCTTTTGGGCTTTGCTTTGGATTTAGAAGGTGCCTGTCTTTCACCCATGCACTTATTAAATGATCTCTGTATTTTTTTTGAAAGGCACAATTAAACTGAGCTGAGTTTCAACTCTAAGTGGCTGATAATTGTATTCAATAGTATTCAGCATCCCTGCTACAAACTAGAATTTGACAGGTAAAGAACATCAAAAATTTTATTATTCAGGATGGCCACAAATTAGTGTACAATTTAAAATTGCACACGACCTTTATGGCCACCCTGTATATGTATTTATATATGTACGTATATATGTATACGTACATATACGCAGGGAGTGCCAAAAAATGTATACAGGTTTTAAGAGACCTTGTTGGAAGTAAAATTGACCATTCCCCTAAAGTGTATGAATTGCAGGTAAAATGGATGCATATAGCTTGTCTAGGTACACTTGACCAGTAACGGTTCCTTCAATTTAACTTTGAAAAGTGATATGTAGATAACATCGGTTAAAGTGTGATTATTCTGGCATCCTCTGTATATACGTGTGTGTGTCTTAAAAGACTACAGCAAGTGATAACAAGTGAAAGTCAAATAAAGAAGCAAAAAATGAGTAATATTAAGCATTGTACTCATAAAGTTTTGGACTTGAGCAAACCAAGACTTAGTGTTGTGAAATAGTCAAGATTTATTTGTTCATTTTTTATGTTGTCTACAGCAGCTAGAGTGGAGTCTCCGCTGCACATTTGGTGAGTGGGTGGCATGTTCTGGGACGCCCATCCACACACAGCAGCCCTTACCTCGCTCGTCTACTCTGATGTTGAGTTTTCTCACATTGGTCTGGAGTGCCAGAGCCCACCCTCCAGGGCAACAACATGCCCCAAGAGATGGGTCAGCCTCTTGCTTGCTGGTCAGAAAAGCTGATTTGGGCTACTATGTTCATGAATGCACCATGGCTGAGAAACTGTTGGAAACAAATGATACATTTTCATCTTAAAATGTCTTTCTCAGTGTCTTCATCTATTTTTCTCTGCTTATAACAGAATACTTGAAACTGGGGTGATTTATAAAGAAAAGGAATTTATTTTTTACATTTGGGGAGGCAGAAGGGTCTCAGGTCCAGGGTCCACATCTGGTGAGCACCTTCTTGCTGGGAAGATCTCTTGGGCGAGGGGCTGAGCACACTAGCTAAGGTCTCTCTTGCTTTTCTTATGAAGCCAGCAGCTTCCTTCCCATGATAACCCATTGATCCACTAACTCATGAATCCTTGAGTACATTAATTCATTCATGAAGGCCAAGTCCTCACAATAGAAAGTTATTTCCCCCAAAATACTTTTTTCTATTTTTTACACTATCAGGCCCCCAATTCACAGAATCACCCAGTGTGAATAAGGGAGTGTTAGGGTTGGAAGTGACCCTTCCCACGGTGCGTGTTGAAAGCTGGGCCCCAGTCTGGCAGTGTTACGAAGTAGGGGATTTCAGAGGTGATTGAAAAGAAGATATGTTGCCCTTTCCCCCCTTTTTTTTCTTGTTATTATTGTATTCATACCATCAGGTAGGATGCTAGGAGGATACTGAGAAATGTATAAAACGGCTTCTTCTGGAAGTTTGTAGATAGTATTTGTTTTTTCTGTGTTGATTATGGAGCAGAGATTTCTGAAATGAAGACAGATAAAGAATATAATTTAGAGATAAATTAAGAGGAGGTAAAAAAGTTGTAACTGAAAAAAAAGTTAAAACCATGATATTGAAAATATGAGAGGATAACTTTTAAAAATTGAGACATAAAAAAGGTATGAATTTGACTCCTTAGAAAAAACAAAATTTTACATTAGCATATAGAATAGATTCGTGTTTTCTTTCATTTGTTGCTGTTACAACATTTTATTGTTGAATTAATCACAATGTCAACCTGTGGGCTTTAAAACATACTTATTTTGGCCAGAAAAATAGTGACGACAATGGCAATCAATGTAAATTCTCAAGCTTCTTCAGGATTTTGAAGAATTTAAGTGCTAACAAAAAAAATCAATTTCTTAGGTACAGAGAGCAGTTATACAAGTCACATTGTGCACTCACCTGGGAGGGTGGATTTATTTGTAGAAGTTTTAAATAACTCGTCTAAGGGGAAAGAAGAGATTGGATCACCTAAAGGAAAATTTTTGAGATTAAATAGGCCTTTTTGTTTTTTAGATTGGTCTTTTTTGTAATTTTTCTTTCTTTCTTTTTCTTTAAAATTCCTTCATAGATGTACTTGAGGGTCACCCTGAGGTGGCAGAAATATTTTCAGGCCCCAGATTTATTTAGAAAGGTAAATAAAGCTCCTTTTTATTGTCAAGTAAATTAAAATGCATGAAAGCCTGTTAAATGTAGTCCTTTAGAATAATTTCCACTGGTCTGGATTGCTTCTTAGGTACCGAGTCCATTTTGAGAGCAGTGGTCAGTCAGCGTACACTTCCTGTGTTTGTCCATGAAAATGAATTTGTTTTCTACTTCTTAAATATTCTGCAAGTTGACTGGATGATTAGGTGAGATAATTCATGAAAAGTCACTTTTATCTGAAGTAGTTTCATTTGCCATGCAGTACATTTTGGACTCTATAACTGTGTAATACAGTAACTTTTAAGATACCTTTAAAAAAATTACAGATAATGTCTCATATTTGCTTTAAAACACTCAAGGAAAAATAAGTGTTAGATAATGAAATAAGATTAGAAAAATGTTAAACCTAGGTGATGAGTAAGTGGAGTTTTGTTAGACCATTGTATTTAATTCTGATAAGTGTAAAATTTTCCTTTTGCATTTCTTAGCTGAAATTCATTTCTAAACAAATTTTCAACTAGTTATCCTGAAATACTATTCATATTAAAGAGTCAGGATGAAGGCTTGGTTTATTTCCTTTGTGTATCGATTTTCAGAGCATTGTATTGTTGGTTTTCTTAGCACTTTTTTTTGGGGGGGGGGTGTGAGTAGTAAATTTTTTTTTCTTTTGTTAATATTATTACCTGGATTTTAAAAATACATGTGATACCTTTCAATCCACTGCAGTTATTACACACTGTGGTGCTCATGCTGTAGTATCTATGGCAGTGGGAGTCTCTTCAAGCTGACTTTTGTGTCTTTTTGACATAATTCTATTAGTTTTCTGTCTCTTTTTTTGTCTTTGGGCACAATAAGCTGTTCCAGAGTCATCTTGTATATTTCCTATCTAAGGTCTAGAATCTGTTACTTCTTCAAGAACCATGGACATTTTACTCTATTCCACTCCATGGAATAGAATCTATTCGTAGGGACTGCTGTGAAGTAATATAAGCGATAATACTGGTCAGCAGCTATTCAGTTGGAAGGTTTCTTTAGAAGAGCTGCTGTCAGACATCACTTTTCATTCTTGTCACTGGGAACATGGCCCAAATCCTTGCATAAATACCACTAATAATTACAGCAAGGCTACACCAGGTAGCAACCTTTTTTAAAACTTGCGCATGACTTATTTTGGCTTCCAAACACCCATCCTGCTGGGTTCTGTATGTATTAAGTTGAAAAGATTTGAATCTTTTCAGTGCCCAACTTTGCCCATAAAATAATTGACTTCTAAATTGTATTTGGTTCACATTCTTCCCCTTAGTGTCCAAGTTAGAGAGTCAAAGCAAACGTCAATGCCATCATTTTCACCAGTAAACTTGTCTTAGTAACTTTTTTAGGCAGGAGAGTGATTGCACAAACAATAGTTACCAGTTAGTGCACCCTTCTCTTCTAAGCTTAGCACACACAATCTCACAATCTGCCTTAATCCTCACCACGACCCTCTGAAATGGGTATTCCTGTTTCCACATTACCGTTGGGCAAAACAAGGCTTAGAAAGGTCAAACTACTCCCCTACGGAGCTGAAAGTCACACAAAACTAGCACCTTCAACAACAGTTTAATGCTTCCTCAAAAGCTAGGATACAAAGACACATGGTTTTTCTTCTTAGGAGTTTATAATCCTAATTGAGGAAGATAGAGTCTTCATAGAAAAATAAATATTTTTTCAACATAAAGAAGCCTAAGGAAAGACATGTGTAGTTGTTTCCCATCCAATCTGCCTACCTGGTGTTTTAGGATTAATTACCCTAAAACGTTTTTGCCCTCATTACCCCCTACTTAAAACTTCAAAGGTCCCCTACTGCCTGCAGGATAAAGTCCAACTCTATGGCTTGGCATTTCAGGGTTTCCAAAATTCAGCCCTTCCCTATCTTCTCATGTGTGAAATTCCACTATGAAGCTGGCCGGTGAACTGGGCTTCTAAGCAAGAGAACATGTGTAGTGATCTATGCTTTTGTTCTAGAAATTTTGTCACAGTAAGGGCATCCTTGCTTTTCTTAGATCCACCTTTTAAAATATTATCTATAAAGGATGCAAAGTCCATTGTCTCACTGATGCTAAACCCCATCTTAGCATCCCCCTCCACAGAACTTGTTGATTCCTGCCTCTGGGTCTTAGCCCGCCTGGGTCACACCTCTGTCCGGATGCCTCCTTTTCTCTTGACGTGACTGTTCTTGAAGAGTGCCTTGCCATGTGGAGCTTTGGTTTCTTTAGGCCCTTGTTTAACAGGATCTCAACAGATTTGAAATTCTGTAGAATTTTTGTCTTTATCAATTACCATATATAGTCTTAAATTATCATTTACATATTTTAAAAATTATATTTGGGCTTTATCTAATTATAAAAGTAACAAATGCTAAAAGCAAAATCTTGGGAATGTGCCAGGAAAAATGGGAGAAAATTTATTACCGACAATCTCACAGCTCAAGGATTACCACTGCTAATATTTTGTTGTGTGCATACATATTATGGCGTATAAACAACAATGGCTTTATATTGTACCTATGACTTCATAACCTGTTTTTTTCTCCTCCCAAATTTCCCTTGTTGACTAATTTTAAATGTCTCCACAGTATTTCATCATGTAAATGTTCACTTGTGTAATTAATCAATTTTATATAATTAGACATTTCACATTGTTTTTCTACTATACATAATGTTGCAGTAAATATTATTTTGGGGAACACATTCATACTTCATATGTTTCTGATACTGAGGAGCTAAGAGTATTTGCCTAAATGTAGACATATCTGGTTCAAACCACTTCCTACCTCTATTCCTAGCTTGGTTCCCTTGCAGACCCAACATTTCCTCATCTTTGAAATAGTCATTATATCACTGCCTACATCATAAAATTGTTGCATGATAACTGCACATGGTAAGTTCATAATAAGTGTAGGTCATTATGATTTTTATTTCTTTCTTTATTCATCCATAACTAGATCATAAATCCCTTAGGGAAAGTTTCGGTTTCCTGGGGCCTGTGTTTGTTCTCACGTCTGTCCCACTGTACTGTCTGAATGATGGCCAACATTCATTTGTTGGTGATGATGGTAAGGCTGCCTAGATATTCTGTAAGTACCAGCAATATTCCCATGCAAATCCAAAATTTTTCTTGAGATCTAAAGACTTTAAACTTTTCTCACCCAAATGTTCATTTTGTTGTTCATCATAGTTTTCTAATGGTTTTTCCCGTCTTTTCACATTCTGGTCGTTGCCATCTATTTTGATTGGCCCTCCAACTTATGGATTGTGTTTATATACCAGGGTCTGGAAAGATCTACGTTGCCCTTGTGTGACAGTATTTTCAGGGCAGTAATGCATGGCACTGCTAAGCACATCTTTGGCTTAGCTAGCCAGTTCAAAAGCCAGCCTCACAGCAGAATTTCACACATGCAAATGAACCATTGTGATCCTAGTCATGAAAATTCATGGAAGAGTGGCTAGTTCAGTGTGGATGACCCGTCAATTTGGCAGCCAATCATTTAGTTAAACATCCGAATTACTGGCCAGTTACTCAGACTAAAGCTAGTCTTCCTGCTTGTTACTGGGTTCTATGTAATCCTATTAAAAGCAATGACATTCTCTTTGATTTGTGCCTGTTAATGGTGTCGAAGTACCACGCAGGCAGAGGACATGACTTTGGCACAGTTCACATGTGGGCATTGTGAGAATGAACCACTTGTGTTTCTGTTGGATGTATTCTTAAAACACTAAATATCCTCTGTTGAATAACAGGCAGAATATCTTAACTATGTGGGGGCTCCTGTTTACTATTTTTTGTCAATTTTGAATGGGAATTTCTCTAAGGATTGAATCATCATTTTTTGATGTGTACTAATTGGTTTTGATAGATCTATATTCAACCCCTTGGACTAGCCTGTATTGTCAGGAAGATGGGCAAAAGGCCATCAAGACTCTTCTGGCCTGGTAGAACTGGGGATTTTGTTAACAGTGACCTGTCTTTCAATTTAGACCTAAGGTAGAAGCATGATAAACTGGGGGATGAATCTGGAATAGTAATTCCTCATCACAGACCTTTTTGAGAGTATGATGAAAACTCCAGACTTCGCTTGCCCCCAAATGCAGAAAAAATCTAGTATGAAAGTTCTGAGAGTTCATGCATCTGTCAAAGCCGCGAGGTCCAGGGAACCAGGAATCCTCGGTTAAGATTCCTGCTCTGGATGTGATAATGGTCAGGATCAGGAATAAAGAGAGACAGAGAGACGGATGGAAGGGGAGGCTCTGAGACAGAAAAGATAAAGAGAGGTGCCAAAGAGAGAGAGAAACTCAGACACAGGGAGAGATGGAGACAGAAAATAGATGTGACCACAGTCCTACATGACATCATCTCCCAATACTGTGCATGGTTAAGTTCTAATAAATACTTTCTTCTGTTCCTAATCTTGAGTGCTTCTGGATATGAAACACATGACATACCCCACACCTGAGGGCTTTTGACACAGTGTTGGGAAAATATAGAGGAATAAACATTTCATTTTAAAGGCGGGTATGTACTTTTTTAAAGGGACATTTGGCTTGTAAATGCCAAAGCCTTTTGTGTATACTGAATACCAATGATAGAATAATGGTAGCAAAAATAACACTGATGAGGAAGTATTATGTCATACTTTGCAAAGAGTTTCTGATATATGTTATTGTATTTTATTCTCGCAACAGCCTGTTAGGTAGGGCAGAACTTGCCATACGTATTTTAAACTTGAAGAAATTGAGACAGATGCATATGGAGACTTGCCTGGAATCATGAATACTCAATGAAAAAAATGAGTGCCGGAAACCGGATTTCCCAGCTTTGATTCTCGAGTGAATCCAAATATCCCTGTTGAATACTAGTACCCATATAGCCAGGGTGTATTGCAAAAATAGTGTCCTTTTGTTTCCTAAAATGAAACATAGGAATTGAAAATAGTGCTCTTGAGATGGGACAAAATAATAGGAGCAGGGAAATTTAGAATAGTGAAGATCCTGGAGATGAATAATCTCACTTAACAACAATGAATAATCTCACTTAATTAAGAACAAGGACCTGACCCACAGAGGGCTTGGAACTTGAACAAGCACCTCTAAGCTGGCCTCTGCGGACATGGAGAAAGACACTTAGAATGAAAGAACACCATGACTTGCCTCTCAATTCCTTGCTTTTGTTTAACTAGGAAGAAGTGGGATTTAAATCATCTATGTTTTATAATCCAGTAACAATTTTGAAAAATCAGTTGTGAGTCAAATCCAGTTCTCATCAGACTATGCCTGGAAAGTTTAAAATTCCAAACAGTGTTTCTCAGAAGTCGAGTTTTTTTTATAGGATAATTTAAAGTTCTGTGTTTTCTGTTGGCCTGGGGAACGTTACATGGTGATAAGGAAATATAACAGATTAATTGCTCTGCTTCTGAGGCTATAGTAGGGATTCCTAGATTCGAAAAGGAATGTTTTAAAGGTAAGTTAATAGGTATGTTTTAAAGATGGATATATACTATTTCTCACACACACTCACAATCATCTATATACATAGGATAGTTATTTATGTCTATATTTCATACATATACATGTCATTGTGAGCACTTACAAAAGTATCAGGTCTTGGGGATATTTAAACACTCTTCATTTACAACTTGATTTTTTGGAATTATTTAGCTATGCATGATATCACCATATTAAACTTTTTTTTAAATAATAAACATGTCTAGTCAAAGAAGGCATTAATGAAGCAATTCCCCAAATAAAACAGCCCATGATATCTGAGTTGCAGCAGAGAGAGAGTGTGGTCTTTGTAGTTTAATCAAGATCACAAGACTTGTTTTGAGCGTCTGTCATCTTTAATTTTACGGCACTTCATTTCAGAGTAGGACTGCCAGGGTCACATGCAATTAAAACACAGGCAAGATTTGTCTTGTGAAATCTTAACATAAAAAGTAATGTGTTACTCCATTTTAACTTTTCTACTGAACTCTGTGAACTCACTAATTACTTTTCCCCCCTCTTGTCACCTTTTTGATATGACATGTATTTTATAGAGGAGATAGAAGTTTGGATTTTTTTTTAATATCATGCATATGATTGAGGATAACAAAATTAAACCAGAGAAAAAAGGAATGCGTTCTTCAGAAATACATTTTTTAGTAATGTCTGAATACTCCAGCTTCAATTACAAAGAAACTCATAGATCAAATTCTAGGAAATAACTGTTAATCTGCTTAACTAGGGCAGGTAGAAGTGTAATAACGAAGCAGAGATTTTATATAGGCCAGGATCGTGAACTGGGGCTTATTCTCCGGGGTGCAGGCAAAGGCACTTTTATGTTATTGGCTGAGGAAAGCATTAAAAGGCAGCGCCAACGTGGAGATTTGGAGCGCAAGGAGGGTAGTTGCATCACAGTGATCAGTAAATTGCATAGACCCTTATTAACCTTATTGATAAGGAGCTTAGGGGAGTCCCATTCAGGCCGCAATATATTCTTTTTGTTCTCCTGTCTCCGTTTGCAATCCCAGCCTCTTTGTAAGGAGAGCCTTTATGTGGCACCTCAAAATTCAGTGTGAGTAGCTGCGCCTTTAAGTTAGAGCCAGGGAATGGAGCAGGAGCCAGCCAGTGCACAGGGGGCTCAGGGCCGATTTAACTGGTGCCGCTGACACCTGGAGAATGTTTGAAAATTTTGTGCTTAAAGAATCTTTTCTATTACTCCTCTTTCAATGCAGCTGGGGTCTGTAGGGATCAGGGGATTATTTTTGATACCTGTCGAAAAGAGTTATGTCTACACTGATTTTCCGTCCCTCACTACTAATTAACCTTATTGTGTACAGGAAACAGTCTATTTAATACCTGCATTCTTTCTGTAATGCCAAGTAAAATGAAATCCGGTGTGAAATCTAGTTAGCGTCTGCCTTTTTGAAGTCATTTTTAAGTTTCCAGTTTTAGTGACTGTGACCTTAGAGCTGATAGCTAGAAAAATAGTGAGCTCAAACCAATTTTGGTTTCAATTGTATTTCTCACCCTCTCCAACTTAAAAGCTGCCTTTCACCTGTTCTTGTGAAGAGATAGAGGGAATGGAACGTCCTGAGCAGGACGGCGTTTCTCTGGAGCCTTCCATTGCCTCTCCTTGCAGTTTAACGCTTCCCTTCCTAACCCCCGTCCCCTGCCCCCCCCAAACGCTGGTGCCTACTCCATGAACCTGATCTCTCTCCTCTGCAGCTAAACACCTCTGTCACCTTCAGGGAAGGTGGGATTTGACAGATGGACACATCATGGCAAAGTTGTGCAGCAGCAATGCAAAAAAAGATGCTGAAGGAAAGGAAGGAAGCTGAGCCCAGAGCAAAACACTAAAGGAAATCCCATTGGTGGAGTGTTTGTGAGGCGGGGAAAGGTAGGGTCTAGCAAGAAAGAGCAGAAATTAAACCGTGTAAAATGTCACCAAATGATGTGGAAAAATCCACATGTCTTCAAGTATGCTGCACAATATGGACTTAGAACACATTTTGCTAGTGATGTGAGAATGGTTAGCACAATGGTTATATTGCTGCTCCTAAAATTTTACTGCGCGCGTGTGTGTGTCAAGTAAGCTTGTCAGCTTAAATGGTGCCAGAGGAAAGTGAGGATTTTAGGCTAAATGCTTTGTATTTTGTAAATCTCTTGGCTTTTGAAATTTTCATGTGTTGGTCAGAACACCTGAGCCTTATAGCATTTATCTGAAATGTAAACCACACATTTGGAAGTGCAAAGAATGGGAGTGGAAGATGCTGTTGGGTGTCACAGATGCCTCGACACCCTTAGGTCTGAGCAGGACGTCAGAATGTGCTGTCAGACATGCATGAGTTACGATGGCGAATCTGACTGTCTCCCCACTGCTGCTAAGATTTAGGCAGTATTTCTTGGGGACTTACTTCAACAGAGGTAGTGGAAGGGATGTCTATTTGATGATCCTTTTTTAATGTAGGACTAGGCGTCAATGCAAATACCAGTCATTTGACTGAATGAAAGACACTACATTTAACTTGGTTGAAACCTGATAATGGATAATGTTTGCATTTAATGCTGCTTATGTTCTGGTGTTTGTCTTGTGCAGTCATCCAACAAGTGTGTTCTGAGCACCAACCACGGGCAGGGTGTGCCACTCGCACTCACTGCTTTCTTAGCGCTCTCCTAATTGAAGGGGGTATGTTCTAGAGAATCTAGCTGATTTCTTGAGAATTTTGTGGACCCTGAATGCGTTCCTTCAAGTATAAGGTAGCAAAATCAGCTGGCTAAGTCTACAAGGGTGTGTGTGTGTGTGTCCCCTTCTGCCAGGCCTTTCACCAAGACAGCTAGATATTTTCATTTTGACAACACTGCTGCAGAAAATTGTCATCTTTTTGTACAAAATGTTCACTGTATTCTCATCATTTGAATGATTCAGGATCACTGTCTGGCAGCATGAGACACAGCGTGTTTGATGCCTGCCTCTTTTTCAATTATGTTTAAGAGGAAGACTGCTGGGGCCCCATATTTTCATCTTGCATGGGACCCCTAAAGAGCCAGATTTAATTTCAATACAATACAAGGCAGTGTGATATGATAGATGGTAACAGGACACTGACAAATATGATCCAACATAGGATAACAGGATGTGACTCAGGGTCAAAGCCAGCTGAACAGGTACTGTAAAGATGTGGACAAAGAGGCTTCCATTCCATCCTTTCCTTAGTTCAGGAAAGTGGCCAGTACAATGTCTGCAAACCTAAACCCAAACCAAACCAAACCATTTGTAGGCAAACCAAATGCTACATGAACACTAAATGTATAATAGAAAAAACATGAATGAAATTTAACAACTGCTCATAACAACAGAGGTGCTCTATATGTTTTTGGGGAAATCATATAACGTCCCTCTTGCTTTCTCATGAAAATTAGTATGAAAGTAAAACTTTCATCAGGTGTTTTAAACAGTAGAATGACCAGCTACCCCCACACATAGTATAAATCTTGGGGGTGTTTATGTGCTTACATTTCTTCAGTTCTTTCTTTTAACTGAGCGCTCATATGGTATAGTGGTTAAGGCAGAGGCCTCAGGAGCCATATTATTTATATTTGAATATTGGCCTGACACTCACTAAATGCATGAACTTGGTAACTTCGTTATTTCCCCCCCTAGTTTCCTCCAGTATAAGTCAGTATCTCCCTCCATAGAGTTATGAAGATTAAATAAAACAATGTAAATCAACAGCAGTTACTGGCATATAACAAGTACTCCATAAATGTCAGCTAATCAAAATTAGTCTTTCCAGGATGAATTTTTTTCTTAGTGTTCCTCTGGGTGGCCAGAGGAGCAATACTGGCTCAAGAGAAAGGAGGGAGAACTCAGAGCCAGGTATGATAGAAATAGCCTGTTGATTCTCTGGAAGTTATGCTGGTTGCATGCATGCTAACCAGGTAGATTCATCGTTGAATGTCAAACCTTGCCAGAATGTCAGAATTAACCCCTATCCAAGCTCAGCAGGTAAGCCAGAAATGGGCCTGCTATTGGTGTTCTGCGCAAGAAGTGGTGCTTTGCACTTAGCAGACATAATCAAGAGGTGGTAGGTAAAGCCCCCAAGAAACTCAGTAGGATGACTCTACGTAGTATTAATTTTTCTATCTGCTGTCTGAATTCAAACCAGCACCAACACTCCTCTAGCAATAATCTTCTGTCTGGCAATGGTGCCTATAATTCCCTCCTGCTTTAAATTCCACTCTATTATGTTGCCATGAGAATCTTTACAGCTCTGATAAAGTTACTTCCCTGATTAAAAAAAAAAGTTTCAGAGACAAGGCACAGTTGTTCATACCTATAATCCTAATACTCTGGGAGGCCAAGGTGGAAGGATGGCTTGAGCTCAGGAGTTCAATACCAGCCTGAGCGAGAGTGAGACCCTGTCTCTACTAAAAATAGAAAAACTAGCCAAGGGTAGTAGCACATGCCTGTAGTCCCAACTACTTGGGAGGCTGAACCAAGAGGATTGCTTGAATCTAGGAGTTTTAAGTTGCTGTGAGCTACGATGCCACAGTTCTCTAGCCAAGGCAACAGAGTGAGACTCTGTCTCAAAAAAAAAAAAAATTAGGGACTCAAAACTAAATAGACACTTAGGATAACACACCCTGGTATGGCATTTGAGGGTTTTTTGAGTCTGTTCCCAAACTTCCTTCTCACTGTCTTCAGAGTATAAAGTTATTGTTGGTCAGTAAACTGGAGATCTACCACCCTTATTATCTGGAGACGATATGAAATCTCTATTTTGATTTCCTTCATATGATTCCATTACACAGTTCTGAATGGCAAAATGAGACAAGTGTTATTCTGTAGATGCCCCTTGCCTTGCCAAGGGGTCATATTCCTATAATCCCATCTAAATGGAAAATATCATTAAGTTGAAAATGCATTAATACATCAAACCTAATAAATATCACAGCTTAGCCCTGCCTACCTTAAATGTGCTAAGAACACTTGCATTAGCCTCCAATTGGACCGAGTCATCTGGGAACACAGTACATTGTAAAGCAGTTGTCCCCAAACTTTTTGGCACCAGGGACTGGTTTCACGGAAGACAACTTTTCCATGGACTGGGGTGGGGGTTTTGGGATGATTCAAGTGCTTTACATTTATTGTGCACCTTACTTCTATTATTATTACATTGTTAATATATAATGAAATAATTATGCCACTCACCATGATGCAGAATCACTGAAAGTCCTGAGCTCGTTTTGTGCAACTAGACTATTGTATCTGGGGGTGATGGGAGACAGTGACATCCGAAGTATGTTGCTGCTATAGAGCCTGCCACCAGATAAGCTTAATTGTCACTTGCTATTCACTATAGGGTTTAGATAGGAGTCTGCAAGCAATTGATCTATATGGACAGTCTCTGTGCAGTCAAACCTCTCTGCTAATGATAATCTGTCTTTGCAGCCGCTCCCCAGTGGTAGCATCACAGACTCAGCTCCTCCTCAGGTTGTCAGGCATCAGATTCTCATAAGGAGTGTGCAGCCTCGATCTTGACTCACAGTTTACTGAAGGGTCTGCTCCTATGAGAATCTACTGTTGCTCCTGATGTGACAGGAAGAGGAGCTCAGGTGGTGATGCCGTGATGGAGATGCAGCTAGACACAGAGGAAGCTTCCTGGCTTGTCTGCCCATGGCTCACATCCTGCTGTGTGACCTGTTCTTAGCAGTACAGTGTCAGTCCTGGGGCCCTGGCCCAGGGGGTGGGGGCTGCAGCTGGGAAGGGTCCTGTGACTAGGAGCTGCGCAGCATGGAGGGTGAGTAGTGTCCCACATATCACAGGCCTGGGAAAAGATCAAAGTGCAAGATTCAAAGTAGGGTTTCTGATGAACATGAATTGCTCATGCACCATGAAGTTGAAAAATCTTAAATTGAACCATCCTGTTATGACAGTCTGGATTTTAAGATTAGAAAACTTGGGCCCAGAAGAGTAAACCATTTGCCCAGGGTCTGAATGACAGCTTGTCCAGAGTGTTCTGTCTGCTCATTCTCTGCCTTTCACACCCGCTGTGGCTCATCCACTCATTCCCACAGCTCGGTCCATGTGCTGCCGTCCTCTGGGGAGCGAACTTTGTGCCATCGGAAGGCCTAACACTGAGATCCTGGGGCTAAGTCTGCTCAGATGTGTTTTATTTGGTGACTTAAAAAAATCAGATTTCATATAAGATTCTGAATTTCTGGCTTTTCATGAAAGATCTGGAAGTCTGGCAACACTGTGCCCACGTTCCTGTATAAGCAGCGTTAGCTGTGGCTGAGCAGAGACCCACCCTTTTGGCCAGGTGTGGGGCTTGACTTTCCCCAGCTGCTTTCACTCGTTTATGGCATGGTCAGGCCCCAGGAGGCCTCTGAGTTTGCAACCCTTGGTTTAAAGAAAGAGAACAATATATCTACCTGTATTCTGAAGAGAAGATAAAACACTTTAATTGAAGAAATAAAATGTGATAATTATATTTGAAGAAAGTTTTCTTTTTTAAAAAAATAAGATTAGAGTTTCCCAGGAGAGACTTAATATTGTTTTGGTTTGATTTTTCATTTTTGACAACAGAGCAATTTGACCCAGAATCCTTGGTGACAGTCCTTTTGGATGAAAATCTTTGCAGGGCCTTTTAATTAGGAATTGACAGGGTGATTAACTTATAATTCACAAAAGTAAATGTGGAAAAGAGAAGTACAGGTCAATTTCTAGCTGTGTTAAACTGTAAGGACAGCACCACTGGCAAGTGATTGCTTCCTTTTAACAGCTTTTCTAATTTTTCGTAATTGGATCCTTTGTTTCCTAATTGGATGGAGAGAACCATCATATGGCTTTCAATTACTAGCTGTGGCATGGTGATCCTGTCGTATGGCACACGGTAAGGAAAGGCAGACTCTCAGCATATGAGATGGAAAACCATCTCCAGGAAGCTTTTTGTGCCAGTCTGAAAGAAGGGTGACGCCCATGTCCTGGTAGGTAAAGCATGCAGGAATGGGCAATAGTAACGGACAAGTCCAGAGACTTGTGTTTCTGTTTTACAGACTAGGTTTCTTCATCACAGACATCCCCCTAAGAATCAAGATTAAAATTGTATTCCTATAAAGTTTTCGGAATTACACACACATACAGGCATGTACATACACATAACAGATCCACAAGAAGATGCCCATCTCCTCAGAGTCCGTTCTCCTCAACATGGTAAATCTAGAAATTCTTTCTCTAGGAAACATAGTTTCTCTATGGTTTTACTATTATTATTTTTTCCTATGGTTTTCCTGTTTTATAATCTCCATTGTATCACTTTTGCCTGCAGGATAAAATCTGAATATTTTATCATGCTCTGTATCTGACCCCCCATCTTTCTCTAGCTCTCTATTCCAAAATTCCCAGGCATGCCCTTCCTCCATGATTCACTGAGTTTCTTCCTCTTCCTTGGAGATGTCAGATCTTTGACAACCCTGTTTGCACCATACCTTCTTCCTGGTATGTCTTCTGCATTATTCTTTGTCTGGTAAATCTTTTCCATTGGTCAAGATTAGGTTGAAAAGGTTACCTCTCCAGGGAAACTTCATCTGACTCCCCCCTACACAATTGGTTATTTGGTCCTCTGTCAACCAGTGAACCTTGTTAGTATATCGGTAATAGCTTCTGTTTTATGTTTACCATTGAATTCAAAAATACATTTTGATCATTTCTATGTATAGATGTGATGCCCTGGGGCTACTTTCTGACCAATATGGCTAAGGTTATAGATTTTGTATTGAAGTGTAACTAATTCCTAGGAAATTGTCTCCCTCACCTGACTGTAAAATATAGAAGGTGGGAATATTTTACCTAATTTTATACTTGTATCATTAGTGCCCAGAATTTTGCCTGGCTTAGACTAGGTGATTAAGAAATGCTCTTTGGCTTGTCATGACTTCTTGATGGACAATATTATTCACGTTTATAAAATCTAACCTCTTAGTCAACCTAGTGTACTTACGACCTCAGCTTTTAAACTTGGAAGGGTTAATATGACCACTGTTGCTGTCTTTGAGATGGAATGGAACCTAGTGACCTTTTGGCATAACACTTTTTATGCCTTCAGTGTGACAAGTCAGATTCTGTGAATGGCACTTTGGCTCAGTACCTTGGAATGGTCTTTTCCCAGAGAAGAAACACGTTCTCTCATTAAATGCCCTTAGCAAGCAGGGACAGGACACAGCTGGGGTTTGAATCAGGCTAAATCCCATCAGATTGGAAATCAAGAAGCTGATGCTTTTGAAGATTATAAATCTGGAAAGTAGCAGAGACAAGGGGCTGTGAGTCCCTCCCTACCCAAAGCAGGTAGTGCCCCTTCTCCTTGGCTTTCACTGTTGCTTCTCTCTGGCTAATGCTTCCAGAATAACTTTAAAGATGGATTGTGTGAAGGGATAAGATTTAGGGCTGGAACTACTAAATCTACTCTTCCTTCCTTCAAAAAGAGGTATAATAAAGTCTGGGGGGAAGACCTAATTGAGAATATGGAATGGCGTGGAAATGAGGACTTGAAAAAGAATGCCAGAAATGCTTGTTTCATCTCTCTATGGTTTTCTGAAAGGCACAGTTATAATTTTACATTTAAGAATTGCTTAAAGGTAGCAAGTCTGTTAGCTCACTGTTATGGTGACTTTAGATCATGGGGTTCTGCCTCATGTGGCTTTTCTTGGTTTGATGGTGAGTGCATCCGTCCGACCCAATGAAACCACACTTCAGCAGACACTGTGGTGGCTTCTCTGTTCTTGGCCATGAACCCACTTATTGGTGTGTTGCTAAAATGAAGACATTCAAGAGGGGCGAGGAAGCCCTCTCCTTTCTCAGGCAGCTTTGTGGATGCTAGAGCTGCCTGCACTTCTGCCTGTCTCCTGAGCAGCCTCTGTCCCTCTCCTGAACACTCCCTCTAGGCAGACAGCGTCTGCCTCTGAGCTCATTATCACTCTAAGTGTTTGCTCTTGGATCCATGCTTCATATGTTTTATTTACATGCTTTATTTTTCATTTTATGAGCAAATCGATAACTAGACTTACTCTTTATCGCACTGGATTAGTTTTATTTATTCCATTTGAATTTGATTAAAAAGTTGTCAAACATAACTCTACATTTTTATCAGCAGAATACTTTCATAAAACCGGTATGAGATGTGTTCAGCTAGAACATACTTTTGAAAATAAAACAATGTTTGATATATTCTAGACAGCTACCCTTTTGTTTATCCATGACAACTGAAACTAACCATCAAATGGATAAAGCAATCCAAGTCTAGTCAAGTAATCCATAGGGCACATGAAAAAAATCCTTTTAAAAAAGTTCTTTCTAGATGGATTTAATGTAATTCACCAATAAAGCATTCTCAGAAGCATAATAAAAATCCTACATAAAATGACATAGCCAAGGAAAAGGAAGATATACAGTTCGATGAAGATTCAAAATGGATGTTAACATTAAAAATGAGCAGTCAGGCAATTCCTGTATAATATAAAGATCAAAGTTGCAGGGCACTAATTTTGCTTCTAATTTATAAGATAGTGTGTTTATGAGACTACAAATAGTATTTATGAAAAAACATATCCAATGGCACATGCTTTGAACTGTCATTTTTCTTCAGAAAAATTGCCATTCAACACGTATTTATAAATTTCACCACATAGCACCGAGAATAGCTGAGCTGTATTTTATGTATCCAAAAAATGTTCTGGAAAGGTAAAATATGTCTATTTTGGTTGAGAATCTGATATCCTTGCCTTATTTGAAAAATACTGGGCTTCTACTTTCCCACCTCTTTTGGTCTTACTGTGTACAAGGAGGTCTACGTGGATATGCCTGAGGCAGCATGGATGTTGAGAAGGCACGTGTGCACGCTTGCACACCCATCTCTCAACCACACTCACACTCATGCATCTGCATAGATGCAACTGCACCGTGATGCCCTGGAGAATTAAGTCGAGTTTTGGTTATGTGCTTTACTCTGAACATCATTTCATAGTGTGAGGCATGAATGATGTGCGTCTGGAAGGGTTAAAAAGAAGAGCACCGAAAGGGTTAATGTAGAACACATATATAGGCAAATATTGTCAATTATTTTATTCAAATGTTTGGAACTTAAACACAAAATCATCATTAAGTTTTCACAAAACGAGGCATCTGTCACTTGAAAGGAAAAAAATATTTCAGAAATATGTTTACAGAAATGTAAAAATATTAGGCATCGAGACAGATGTGAACATATTCAGTACTTGTCTTGTCTGTCAGTCTTCTGAGCCGAAGATCTTACTGTACTCGCTCAGCATGAGCTCAGCGATCTGGTTCTGGTAGACCA
Organism: Nycticebus coucang; assembly: GCF_027406575.1. Classification (NCBI taxonomy): domain Eukaryota; kingdom Metazoa; phylum Chordata; class Mammalia; order Primates; family Lorisidae; genus Nycticebus; species Nycticebus coucang. Next base: position 38,187,147 of record NC_069786.1, on the reverse strand, counting down.
TGTGAACCGCCATGTTCCCTGTTTCATTTTCAGCTCGCAGAAGGGTGGGTCCAAATACAATCCCTAAGCTTTGTGTGGACATCAGGTTCTTGGAGGCTCTGGCCACTATCCTGTGGGAGGAGAAAAAGAGAGGAGGAAAACAAACAAACAAACATTCCATTGGAGTTTGAAATGAAATTGTGCTACTCTGGAATTATAAAAAATTTTTCTTGTTCAGGAATAAAAGCTATCATACATTAATTATCTACATCCATAGTTTACTGTATATAGAGAGAAACTATGGTATGGGGGAAAGAATGCTTTGCTTTGTCCAACTTTTTATTCCCATAATACCTGGGCATCATGGGTACTCAACAAATATTTGTGAAATGAATGAATAAATGGATTAAACAGCAAATATTAATGTGGAGTTAAGATTTAGCCTTTAAAATGTTTATAGTCAATGGAGAAAACATGAATAAAATACATAAGAATACAAACAAAATAAAGGGAAAAATATATGCATAATTAATAATTGAAGGTAGACATTAGGATGGAGAAAAATTTAGGTTTTTAGTGATTATAGAGTGTTACTGGAAAATGCTAACTGGCATATGTTTTATAGAGGAGGTAGGTTCTGACACATTTAGGTATATGGTAAAATTCTAAGTGTCTCCAGTCCTTTGTACAATTTAGCTTATGCTACCATGCAATGCAGTATCCTGTAGCCTTAGCACAGCAAAAGAATCCCACTGGAATCAAATCAGTGTTTGCTTGTTTAAGCACTGTATGGAGAACTGCCACACCAATGAAACATTAGGATTTGGTTTTGTTGATGGTAATGCCTTGCTGTTTCAACACAGACTCCTAAAAAAGAAAATAAAGCACTATCCTAAAAACAGAGACTTTAAAAAATAATGCTTGTTCTCACAACTGACGCCTACTTGGTTTTATATTAAAATTCAGAATAGTCGTGTTATAGTGATGGTAAGGAAATAAGGATAGGTTAAAGAAGGACAGGGTTTTGAGAAATGCTAAAATCTTCACTCTACCAAACATCCCAACCCAAGATGCATAGACCGTAGAGAATAAAGGAAGCAAAGGAGCTTATTACAAGACTGTGGGGTCTCTGGCCTCAGAGCTCAGCATGGAATGTTGTTGAGTTGGTTGGACTTGAGAGGACTTTGTTTGTCCTACATGGGTCTATGTAGTTTTGAATCCTAAGAGGCAGGAAGACTTGCATTACAGCAGTCTGCCATCCTCGGAAGATATGTTCCAGGACCCCCAGTGGATGCCTGAAACTGTAGACAGTACGGAACCCGACTGCCAGTGATCAGTTTCTGTTTCTGTCTTTCATCCACAGATGTCATGCCTTTTCCATCTCAGCTAAGCCTTTACCACATATTGTGGCTGTAACATTTTGCAGTTGGAAGGGCAGTAGAAAAACTAGCATGAATTTCTTTTCCTCTCTTTACAATCTCATGGAGGGAAGATTCATTCTTAGCAACCTGAGCAGATGATTTTTTTGTTCTTACTAAGTCAAGAACTTTTCCCCTTTTCATTTAAAGGAAGAACTTGAGAGCTTCTTATTGGATTATCTGGATTGCCCCATCACTATTCTTGTGCTTTGGGGCCACCATTAAGTAAAATAAGGGTTCCCTGAACATAAGCACTGCCATATGACTCTGTGACAGTGGATCTGGTAACTGAGAGGACTACTAAGTGACTAACGGGAGTGTATGTGTGGGTGTGCTGGGCAAAGGGAGGCTTCACATCCCAGGCAGGAGAGTTTGTTATGCTACTCAGAACAGTGTGCCATTTAAGACTTATGAATTGCTTGTTTTTGGAATTTTCCATTTCGTATTTTCAGACTGCAGCTGACCTCAGCTAAAGGAAGCCTTGGAAAACAAAACTGGAGATAGGGGTAACTGCCCTTTCTCTTTCACAAAACTCAATCTCTGAAGAACTACTTCTGTGAACACAAGGCCATGTCTTCCCTCTCCTGAAAGAGACTGAGAAAGGCCAAAGACATATGTGCATTGACTTGTACCTACCCACAGCACAAGCTTGTGGCATGCCTGGTGGCCAGCAAAATGTACTCGACTTGACCAATGTAAATAGTAAGCAACTATTGCTATAAGCAATATTATTGACTCACTTAATCAACATAACCATCCCAAGAAGTAGCTTCTATTATTAAGCCTGTTTAAAATGTGAGCACTGGAGGTACTGGAGGTACGCAGTAGCGACAAGGTCAAGGTTACCCAGAGCTGAGGTTCAAATCCAGGCAGTTTGATTCTAGCACTTGGGGAAGCTTCATTGCCCAGGTGTCTGTTTTGACTTCTGGGCCTAACAATTGGGCTGAATTTTCACTCTGCCACCCTCTATGTGATAATAAGATTGACTATTTAGGAGGGTCTGAATTTTTGTTCCGCACTGTAGAATTGTGATGGACAGCCTTGTTATAGTAGGATTCTTCTAGGTAAAATGACTCTCAAATTTGGATCAAATATTTAAGATATTCTGCCTCCATTTTCTTTTTTCTTCTGCTTTAAATGGAGAGCATTTATACCTGTGAGCAGTATTGGCATGACTACATTTCTGGAAGGATTCTTATATTTTTAGAGTATCAGTGAATATCTGAGACTTCAGATTTAAAGTTTCCTTTGGAATCTAAGAAGCCAAGCTGCTTTGCTACTTCATTTACCAAAAGCCTGTTGAATGATTTAAGCATCCAACCTGTAGCTTGGGCAAATGGAATGGGCCCTTGTTTCTTTTTAATATGCTGATTTATCTCAGTTTGAGATCTCTCTTGAGCCACCACCAGACATGAATAGTATGATTCATTATGAAGAAAATACATATTTTCCCCTTTGGTTTTAAATACCTTTCTATAATATTAAATTCTTCATTGACTCCACTAATAAAAAAAATTGTTAAAGGCAAATATGGAGAAAGATAACATAAACAATCAATTGAGTATCTATTAGATGAAAGATGCTTTAACAACTTTTTCTACTGGTAGCAAAGGTCTAAATTGATAAGATTTATCTAGCAGAGAACAGGGCTCAGAGACCATAAATCACAGAGAAGGTAGAATCAAAAGCAAAAGAGTATTCAATGTATGACGATAAATGCTTTCTACGGGGCAGCTTGGCTGACAGGGTAGTAGAAGAACATTAGGACCTGGAGTCCAGGGAGCCTGAAAAGGGAAAGGGATGATGTAAAGATAGACTGAGGATTGGACATACGCTTACCTATTTCATTATGGCTATAATTTCAGTTGGTGGCAAGGGCAGTCAAAATTAGGCTAACTGGGAGCCCAAATTGAGTCATACCCATAAAGTGAGGGTAGAAATCAGTGTAGGGGGGGTCCAAGATCTGGTTGTATCAGGAAGAAGACATGGATGTCAGGAGATTATGAGGTAGAAGTATGAAGAGCTGTTCATTTTTGGAGGAACTTGGGCAAGTGGAGGAATAATTCAGCTCTCCTAGGGCTACAAGAAGCATATAACTGATAAGACTTAGGCCATGAGGAAAGAGCAAGAAGGTTAAAATGGGGCTACTTTTTCTATTGCCCCAGAGCTCATTATATTTTTCCTGGTCAGCAAAAGGCCTAGTTTCAGAATCCAGACCAAGGTGAAATCTAGAGCAAGGATCAAGATTGCAGTTTAAATAGATTGGAGAATCAGACTAGAGCTGCACGTCCAGGTTAACCTCTTTTTTTTTTTTTTTTTTAGAGACAGAGTGTCACTTTATCACCCTCGGTAGAGTGCCGTGGCGTTACAACTCACAGCAACCTCCAACTCCTGGGCTTAGGCGATTCTCCTGCCTCAGCCTCCTAAGTAGCTGGGACTATGGGCGCCTGCCATAATGCCCGGCTATTTTTTGTTGTAGTTTGGCTGGGGCCAAACCTCCCTTGGTATATGGGGCCAGCGCCATATGTATATGGGTACCCATGAAGCCACAGGCACCGCCCACATCCAGGTTAACCTTATGTGAAGGTTTCTTTATCTTAGCTGGCAGACTTCATTGAGGGTGGAGGACCTTGGCAAGGAATTTCTGCTAATACATCAGTTTCCTAAATTTCCTGTAGACAAACGTTCATTTTGCGCCTTTCTGCACAAAATGTGTAAATATTCATTTCACTTCATGCTTCCCATTTGATTTCAATGAAACTCTAAATTATGAGTGCTTTAAAGTAATTTTATTGTAAGTACAATTTCAGAAATAACACAGTTTAGTATTCTTGGTATATGTATATTACTGCAGGTTAGATTTTCTTGGCAGCTTGGAATTTTTTCCTCCTATGTTGAAAAAATTAAATTACTTACAATAACTTTTACAAAATTCAAATGTAATTAAGAAGAAAGTTAATAAGGAAACATAGATGCATATTATATAGAATATATGCTGTCTTGTTTATGTATGCATGTGTGTGTATATCTCTGTCTGTGTATAAATTGGCAATTTCTTTTTGAATATCAACCAAACAGTAGACGGTATGTTAAAACATCACTATCTTTAGTTTAGAAAAGATAGGGACCAAATTTGGGTAGAAGTCACCAGCTACTGAATTATTTGGTTCATGTTGACAGGCAAATATATTCTCATATAAAAGTTTAAATTAGAATAGACTCCTTTCTAGCAGTCAGTGAGGATAGACATTTTTAGCAAAAAAAGCCCCCAAACTGAAGCTGTCTGGGGAAAATGTATTTAATGCTGTTATAAACTTTACCATTCAAATGTGAACTTATATATTTCCTACCTTGCTAGACTATTAAATGGTTAAGTGGTTGATTTAGAAACACATAGGGAATCAACCATGAGTTCAAAAATATAGTTAGAATGCTATCCTGGAAAATTATTTATATCTCATTTTTTTTTTTTTTACCTCACATCGATAGATATCATAATTTTCACTCTTACTGTGGGGACCAGCTGGGCATTGCAAGTGCCATTATTTCTGAAGGCTTCAACTAGTAAAACATATGTAGAAGAGAAACATAGGCTACTGAAAGAAATAAAATCGTTGCATGGAAAAAAATAATTCAATCTCCTATCTAAGATGGAAAACTCTCAAAAACAGTAAGTTGTACTTCCAGTAGCTTAAACTAGAGTTGAGTTGCATAGTGAAGGGGAGGATCTGATTCAGAAACTATATACATTTTTACCATGGGTTTGGCAATGCCTTTCATTAAAGTGGGTTCTGCAAAACATCATTTCTGTGACATACTTTACAAAATAAGTCACTCCAAAGTAAAGGTTTTGGAAAAATTGTGTGTCATTCCTTTTTCTCGAACATTTACCATGCACAAAAGTATAATAAAGGCTCTGAAAAGTCTTGTAGAAAATTATCCCTGCTTACCTTTGTTTAATTTGTGTCTTCCTTAAATTACTCTCCTCTCATACAGCCATACGCAGATCCTCTTTCCTGAGTGACACTAAGGAATGTATATTAGGAAAAGCTTCTCTAGGGTTATTTGCTAGGGCCTACTACATGTACGCCAGAAAATGTTACAGATTTTATCTTCCTACCCTGCCCTAGCTTCATAGTCCTGTGATGGCTAACTCAGAGAGAGGTCAGATTGTGGTCATTTCTGACAAGCTCCACCCCTCTGGTCAGGCTTAGATTTCATTAGCCCTTAAACTCCAAGACCCTGTTGTAAATATTGAGCTACGATTTAATCTGTTTTCAGCCCAGAACTGAAAGAAACTCCCTTTTATCAATAAAACAAAGGCTAAAAGGCAAAAGAACAAATCTGAATGAGAAAGGTAAGGGCAGGGACATGCTGGGAGACTAACACACTGACGTGGTGAGTGGCCAGGACAGTGCGACAACACACAGCTTTGCTGTCCGTATGTGGGAACTCCTCTTGCTGTGTACTTACTCACCATTAATTTACTCCCAAGAAATCCTTATGGGGTGGCGCCTGTGGCTCAAGGAGTAGGGCACTGGCCCCTTATGCCGGAGGTAGTGGGTTCAAACCCAGCCCCGGCCAAAAAAAAAAAAAGAAATCTTTATAACAAAGATATCTGAATCTAAGGAGCACGAAGAGCTCAAGTTTCGTGCCTATGAATGTTTAGCTAATTGGGGAAAAGACCCCAAACTGCAACTATTTAGAGAAAGCCTATTTAGTAATACTGCTTAGTTTAAAACAACAAATATGATTCTATGAACTTGTTCATGAAATAACTCTTCATATATATTCACAGCCAAAGTAATTCTCTAAGTAAAATTCAAGTTTATAAAATTTTAAAATGAATAGGAATTCATTTTTCTTGCAAGAGCCGAAAAGTGATATACAGTTTCCACCCTAAAAAGAAGAAAAGTCAGCGCTACCTGTTGTCAGGCCCAAATGAAAGAAGCAATGATCCGTCAATTTAAGTTTATTTTAGAAACAATCTATAATCCAGTGTTACAGATGTTAGACCCCAGACCAAAAAAATATCCTCTCAAAAAAGCCTTATGCTGGGTAAGGTTTTCCAAAAATGAGCTGAATTGCTAACTCGAAGAAATTTCTTAGTTGTGTGAAATCATAGCCAAATGACTCAAGCTGGAAGAGAACTTTACTATACAACTAAAAATTAATGCTGAGTTAAGAAGACCAAAGCATTTAATAATAGTCCAGCTCTAAATAGATTGATGGATGCAAACTTCCTTTTAAATTTGTGCTTTGCTGTTACCACAGTGACTTGTAAAGCGTGTTGAAAGCCACATAATTGCCAGCAGGACAACTCTCAAGTTACAGAGGTATGTTAGAAATACTCCCCTCCTTATGTATGGAATGCTGTGATTTTCCAACAGATATAAGTTTAGGATGGTTTTATTTGAATGAGGAGAGTGTGGTGATAAGTGTATTCCTTCCGTCAGGTCACACCTGGTTTGCGAATATAGCTCAGTCACTGCATGTGAAATGCTAATTGTGACTTTGACCACTTAACTGAAGAGAGGCTGTTAAAAATAGAATACATTTTCAATATGCTCAACTTATGTTTCCTATGTGCTATAACTATTTTGGGGGGGATCCATGCTAACCATATGCTTGCCTACCCTCAATTTGCAGAAACTATACTGCTATCTAACACTGGCCTTTTTATAAGATTGGGGCCTTAGCAGAAATTCTACCTTTTTTAAAGTTACAGTTGTAAGTCAGAAAGATATTCATATGTTGCAAGAGTGAGAGAGTATTTGTAAGTGTTTTCACATTTAATAATAGTGTGTTTTAAGGTGGTTGTTCACAGATAACTCAGCCATTTTTTGTATGTTTATAAATCCACTGGTTTAAACTAATTGAAAAGTCTTAAATTTTATATCTAAACATCATATCATTATTATTTTCCAAAATGAGTTAATAACTATCATCTGACATGGAAATTATTGCTATATTCTGACACCTTTGCTTTTGAATTATCTTTAAAGGCAGGTGTACACAGTTCTCTGCAAGCTTTATACACTGATGGTATAAAGGTGCATGCTGATGGCTAACATGGCTTGATTCTCTGCATTTATTCTATACTAACCTGTTTGTATTTATTTCAATAGAGAAGATTGAAACATTTTCAATTATTCATTTTATTATATGGTTGATTGGACATAACAGGTATATTCTAAAGTATCTTTAAAGCAATATTTAGAATATTTAATAAGCAGTGAGAACTAAAAAAATAAAAAATGCACATAGGCATCAATTAATAATTTATTTCTACTGGGAATAGACATGTATATTCCATAAGAACAACCACAAATAAAAGAGCCAAACACCCAACATAATAGATAATATCAAAAAGGAACATTAACAACAGTTAACTATTTGTTGAATATCTTCTGTGTGCTCATCACTGTGCTTCAAATATATCCCAATTTTGAAAGACAAGTTTAAAAGGTAGCTTTGATTTCTTTTTTCTGATTATAAAATAACACATTCTAGTAGAGAAAATTTGAAAAGTTTAGAAAGTATCATAAGAGGAAATAAACACTGGTAACATAGTGTAACCATTTATTATTCATTTATAAAAATATGTTGAATACCTATGGCTTGAGCACTAATTTCAGACGTTGGAAATAGTGCAACAAGTAAAACAGATAAGGAATCCCTACTCAGATGAAGTTTATAATCTAGTGGGGGAAACAGATAACAAAGAACACACTAATCAATATATAATCTGATTTCAGGCACTGAAGTACTTCAAGAGAAAGTAAGAACAGAAGCAGTTCTTCCACTGACGCTGGGGAGCTTTTAAAAACGTGCTGATGGCCCGGAGTGCATCCCCAGAGATTCTCATTTACTTGGTATGGGCAGCGCCAGGCTGCTCTCATTTTTGAAGAACACTCAGGTAATTCTAATGAGCAGAGAGTGGTGGGAAGTGCCACATGGAAGTAGATTAAGACCTGGTTCTCAGGGAAGCTTTCTCTAAGGAAGGGAGAGCTGAGCAGCATCTTACTAAGGTGCACACAGTGGGGAGGAAGAATTCCAGGCAGGGAACTATAAGCTATAGGGATTATAAGAATTCCAGGCAGGGAACTATAAGCTATAGGGATTATAAGAATTCCAGGCAGGGAACTATAAGCTATAGGGATTATAAGAATTCCAGGCAGGGAACTATAAGCTCACGTGCTCCAGCCGTGAGCTTGTGCTTGCTGGTTCTAGGAACAGACAAGGGGACATGTAGTATGGCTGGTGGCCAGGGTGTAGGGAGAGAAGTAGGAGATACTTGGTGGCCTTGGTAAAAATTTGGGATTGAATTAAGTGTAATGGGAATCAGTTTGTGGGTTGAGAGCAGGAGAACAATACTACTGGCATTTAGAGATGACATTAATGTTTGTATACTTTACCTAAATATTTGAGAAAATGTACCTTTTATAATTTTGTATCTAGTATTATCCACCTCTAACATGAGTAATTCTCATTTCTTATATATGTGATGTACACCATTTAGTCACCACCTTTTTTGGGTGACAGAATGAGTTGTACCCTATGATTTCTCAGTATGAGTGAGATTGATAAACAAAATAATCTCTCCTGGTGCCCTTCCTCTATATTTTGGAGTATGTCTTTAGGCAGTGGTTTCCACCTGGAGCAATACTGTATCCTTCTTCCCCCACTCACCCACACTTCCTTTATCTCTGATGCATTTGGCAATATCCGAGGACATTCTGGATTGGCATGACCAGGTAAGGTGGGAAATTGTTACTGGCATCTAGTGGGTACAGGTAAAGACTTCTGCTAAACATTCTATAATGCCTGGGACAGCCTCCCACAATGAAGAATCATCCAGCTCCAAATGGCAATGGTGCCACTGTTGAGACACCTTGCCTTAGCATTAAATAGAAATGTAACAACCAGATCGATGGCACTCAAACTTTATCATCATAATGATAATTGGGAAAGTGTATTAAAACACAGCTTGCTGGGTTCCTCCCCCAGATTCCTAATTCAGCGAGTCTAGTGAGTCTTGATAAACTGCCTTCTTTACAAATTCCCCAAAGCTAGTGAGACGTCTGGTCCAGGACCACAGCTTGGAACTAGCACTGGATCATTAAGAAGAATACATGCTAACTGGTGGGAGGGCCTATTAGTCCTGTTAGCATTCTTATCATTTAGTATTCTTTTTAAAATAATTGCCATAGGTGAAAGATGGTTTGCCATTCTTTCAAATTAGGCTTCTTTGAAGTTAGGAAATGGAGAAGAAGTTAAAAAAAAAAGCAAGTAAGTAGTCATGTATTTTTCCTTCTGTGAATAGATTCTGCCTTCTTTCCTATAAAAACATGTATAATTTTATGCTTGTTTATTTAACTCATTTTATTTATTTTGTATGGCAAAACTAATGCAAAGTCTTTGAAAAAGAATGCACTACTCAGAAATATCTAAAGAAAAAGTAAAAAACCTCTCCTGATTCCTAGTCAAACTCCTTTATAACTATAATTAACAGATGGGTGTTCCTTCTGGATGTTTTTCAACCCATCTATCTATCCATCTACCTATCATATATATATGCATATATATATCACACACACACATATACACACACATATATATATAATTTTTTCTTTTTTAAAAAGATGAAATAAGAAAATACCTAATGTGCTGAAATTTGCTTTCCCCCCCTTAACTATATATCATGGGCATCTTTCCAAGTCAGTACATATAAAAATACCTCATTCTTTTTTAAAAAGTTGTTACATTATATAGTATGGAAATACCTTAATTTATTTAACCATTCCTCCGCTGGTGGGCTTTTAGATTGCTTCTAATTCTTTACTATTACAGACAATGCTATAATAAGTATCCTTTTATATATGCATTTCTAAGTTTTAAACATGTTAAGAGTAACTTTTCATTATTTTTGTTCACATATATTCTCTCAGTTCTTATATTCCTTCATTTTATTTTCTTAAGTTCTCATATAGTCATATATAGTACTACAGTTTTTAAAATTTTTACCATTGTTTTTTATTATTATAGGATTTATTCATTTAAAGAGACAAGATAAATATTATCAACATGATTTCATTTTTAAACATACCCTCTAATTCATCTTAAATATGTTTTCATGTTGGAAATACAATGGTGATTTAAATTTTTTTTTTTCCAAATGCAGGCTAATTTCCCCAATGGCATTTGTTGTCAGACCACCATTCTCTATTGATTTGTGATGCTACCTCTTTCATGCAGCTCCCTAACTCAGCTATACACACTCTGGTACTCTTGTGCTGATAATCCCAGCGTGTATTCTGAACTGGTACTTTTCTGTTTATATCCCTGTAACTTTATTATATATTAGGAATATTTCTCCTCTTATTTTTTTCAAAAGTAAAAGAAAAGTTTCAGATGAACTTTTTCAGATGATTAAAATTAGCCTGAGAGTCCATTCGTGGGTCGATGGGCACTTGGGCTTCTTCCTTGACTTAGCAATTATGAATTGGGCTGCAATAAACATTCTGGTACAGATGTCTTTGTTATATTGTGATTTTTGGTCTTCTGGGTGTATACCTAGTAAAGGAATTATAGGATCGAATGGCAGGTCTATTTTTAGATCTCTAAGTATTCTCCAAACATCCTTCCAAAAGGAACGTATTAGTGTGCATTCCCACCAGCAGTGTAGAAGTGTGCCCTTTTCTCCGCATCCATGCCAACATCTCTGGTTTGGGGATTTTGTTATGTGGGCTACTATTACTGGGGTTAGGTGATATTTCAAAATAGTTTTGATTTGCATTTCTCTGATGATTAAGGATGATGAGCTTTTCTTGTGGTACATGTAGACCATGGAATATTATGCAGCCTTAAAGAAAGATGGAGACTTTATCTCTTTCATGCTTACACAGATGGAGCTGGAACATATTCTTCTTAGCAAATTATCTCAATAATGGAAGAAAAAGTATCCAATGTACTCAGCCCTACTATGAAGCTAATTTGTAGCTTTCACATGAAGGCTATAACCCAACTATAGCACAAGACTATGGGGAAAGGGCCAAGGGAGAGGATGGGAGGGGGGAAGTCAGGGTGGAGGGAGGGTAATGGGTGGGCCCACACCTACCCATATCTTAGAATGGGTACAGGTGAAACCTGCTAAATGTAGAATACAAATGTCTACATACAATAACTAAGAAAATGCCATGAAGGCTACGTTGAACAGTTTGATGAGAATATTTCAGATTGCATATGAAACCAGAACCTTGATTGCACAAATGTACACAGCTATGATTTAACAATAAAAAAATAAATAAATAAAGTCAATAAAAAAAATTAGCCTGAGAAAGATTGAATAATTTGATCAAAGCCACATAGCAAGTAAGTGGCAGAGCCTAGATGAAGACCAAGATCTTTATTACTCTAGTACAGACGTCCTCAAACTTTTTAAACAGGGTGCCAATTCATTGTCCCTCAGACGGTTGGAGGGCCGGACTATAGTTAAAAAAAAAAAAAAACAACTATGAACAAATTCCTATGCACACTGCACATATCTTATTTTGAAGTAAAAAAACAAAACAGTAACAAATACAATTCACACTGCTTCATGTGGCCCACGGGCCACAGTTTGAGGACACCTGCTCTAGTATGTGGATATAGTTTCTGCAATTAACTAAAATCTAAGAGTCCTGAGTTGGAAATCAAGGGGCTTCTATTCTTGTTCGTTTGTTTGTTTCAGGTTAATTGAGGGTACAAAGAATTAGGATTTGTTAGGTAAAGTCCCTTTTATAATTGTGTCCCATCCTCAAGAAGTGTGCCATACACTTAATGTTGTGCCTCTAAGGGATTTTTTATGTGAAGAGCTGAGAGCTGAGGAAGTCTTGGGAGAGAAGTGAGTTGAGTCAGCAAGAAGACTGGAGTTAGATATTTCATTTTTTTTTTTTATTACATAATTCACATTCAAGGACGTATCTACACAGATGAGAAAGGTGATCAGAGGGAAGAAAAACCAAATTAGTATGTTTTAAAAAATTAAACTGTCGGGCAGCGCCTGTGGCTCAGTCGGTAGGGCGTCGGCCCCGTATGCCAAGGGTGGCGGGTTCGGACCCGGCCCCGGCCAAACTGCAACCAAAAAATAGCCGGGCGTTGTGGCAGGCGCCTGTAGTCCCAGCTACTTGGGAGGCTGAGGCAAGAGAATCGCTTAAGCCCCGGAGTTGGAGGTTGCTGTGAGCTGTGTGAGGCCACGGCACTCTACCAAGGGCCATAAAGTGAGACTCTGTCTCTACAAAAAAAAAAAAAAAATTAAACTGTCACATTATTCTCCTGATTCACACAGTTTTTAAAACTTCTGAAAGGATTCATTTTTCACTGTGAATGTAAATGCTCTAATAGCAAAATGATGGAGAATTTCAGTATGGTTTCCCTTAGGTGTTTTCCCTCAAGTTAAAATGATTTTCAGCAGCAAAAGAAGTCTTAATTTTTATTCCCTGAGCTCTACTGATATACCAATAACCACTGATAATATCAACAGCCTGGGAAGACATTACTCTGCTTTTAGGGTAGAAAGGCTAGAAAATATATTACACATTGGTAGCATTTTTAGGAAAAAAATTGTGAGACTGTAATTATTCTCTTCTTGAATTTTTCCAATAAAGCTATTATAAAACTAGTATGTGTTGGTAACATTTTATGCAGAATACTGGATGTTGTGCATGGATCAGCATTAATTAAGTCAGGCAGAATAATGCATATAATTATAAGATATTAGTGGAAAGAACAAAACTTAAATATTTGCCTTGCGATATTAACTAAACCTAAAAGAAATACTTTCAGTATGCAGAGTAAGAATTCCTCAACTTCTCTTTCATTTTTCATATAGGTGAAGAGAAGAGCTACTTCAATTTCATTAAGGGTAGCTATATCTTAACCTGTTTTCTCAAAAATTGTCTCTGTTTAAAAGGTCCCAGAATAGCTAAAAGAGAATTGGTTGTAATTTGGGAACCATCATTCAATTACCCATGCTTAATTTTACCTTTTGAGGAAAGATAAATCTTAGACACTTTCCATAGTGACTTGACCTTTTAAAAATTATGTAAAAATTTGAGACAAGGTCTATCTATGTTGCTTAGGCTGGTCTTGAACTCCCAAGCTTAAGTGATCCTCTCATCTCAGCCGCCTGAGTAGCAGGGGTTGCAAGTGTGCACCACTGGGCCTGGTGCAGGGGGCACCGTAAAGCTAGTGAGCACAGCTTTACGTAAATGTGCCCAGCAGTGTGACTCCTCAGTGGAAGAGCACAGGAACTGAAGGTCTTCGGTTTGTAGAAAAGAATAGTTCGAGAAGCCGTAATGGCTGACTGCAAAAAGCTGTGACATGGAAGAAAAGGCAAATTTTCCTTTTATAATTCAGTTACAGGAATTGGCCCAGAGACCCATTTACCTTCATAGAAGAATTGATGTTGTGAAAATGGAAAAGTTTACTTCAAAACAATAATGATTCATATTTACCATAGAAAATTTAGAAAATGCAGATAAGTCAAAAGAAGAAAATAAAAATCACTCATAATCCTACCACTTAAGATATGGGATAGATTTTTTTCCCCCTATATATACTGGAAAAGTACTGAGAGCATCTATCAAGGTTGCTAAATACTTTGTACAGAAAAAGCCCATCAGGAGAGGTATTCAGGAGGATATTTCAGATTCCTCTATTGGGTGGTAGGATGAATGACCTTTCAAGTGTGCTTGGGGCTTCTGAAGTAATAACGACAGAATTCTGGGAAAGACAAAGCATCATTTGTGATGAGATGGGATAATATATAATAACTGAGATTTCTTCTCCACCCTTCCTTTTACTTCTTGCCTTTCCTCAAGAGCCAGTCAGCAGCATTTATGGCCTCAGCAGAGGGGTAATACCGCAGAAAAACAGGGAAAGTGCTTTTGATTACTGCAAGGCAGGGCATTTGAATTGCAAAGGACTATGCTTTTGGGTTTCAAAAGCCTCAGTGCCAAAGGCTTCAGAGCTGCAGCCAGCTAAGGTCTAATCAATAAACTGGAAGGGTAGAGGAAGGGCCAGGCGGTTCTGCTGCTTGACTAGAGAAAGCTTTTCTGGACTAGGAGAGAGAGAGTGACAGAGAGCTGAGACTTCGTGGAGGTCCCATGGAAGTGGCCTAGTCCTGAGTCCTTCCTACTCCTCTTTCTTGGGTGTTCAGGCTTTATTTAGAGGGTCTGAGGATCTTGACATCAGACAAACCCATGTTCTTCCTCCTGGGGGAACCTGGTAATATGGTAAGATTCCAGAGCTGCCCCTGCTCAGGATACTGGGAATAGTTAGGTAGAAAGTTCTGCCTGCTTTGTCAAGGAAAAGGTGAGCTGCAGCAGCTTCCCATAGTACCCTGAACAGTGACTGAGATCCAGGCCTGGGGTTAGAAGTCGGGGACAATGACTGAAAATCAGCGGGAATGAAGACAGCTCTGCAGATGTGGCAGGAGCCAGACACTTTCTACCCTGATAATATGCTGTAGTATTGTTCTTCAGTAGAATGTAAATGCCTTAAGCACAAAAACTCTGTTTTTGCTTTGAACTGTCTCATTGGACCAGAATAGTGTTTGGCTCATAAGTACAGATGCTCAGTAAACACGTGGGTCATTATGAAAGTTTTGAGATACAAAAAATTGAAGAAACATAAAATCTACATGGACAGAAGGAAAGGAAGCCTTCCCAGCAACACCAATAAGCTAAGCAAGTTGAAACCAGCATGGAGCGAAGCAGAAAGCTGACAGTGTTTCTGGAAGTAAAATAATGGACCATAACATAGTCTGTCTCAAAACTTTCATAGTGACCCATGTATGTTAAATGCACAAAGGGTACTTACTCTTCCTACCTCAAACGGTCAGGCTGTACATAACCCTCCAGAACTAGAAACAAACCCAGGAAAAGTCTAGAAGATAGCCTGAATTGACTAAATTCAAGTCATTTAGAAGAACAGGCCTTTAAAGAGAAATTAAGTTACAATCATAGCACAATAATTACATTTCTCGCGCATCTGAGTTTCATATCTACTCTGAGAGGGTAAGAACACGAACGCAAAGATGAAGAGCACTACTGGATCTTGAAGCCTGTTATCAGCTGGTGCCTTTGCTTCCCATACACTATCTGACAGTGAGTTTCCAATACATGTCTCATTTGAACCCAACTGGTAACAGGAATTTAGAATAGAGAACTATTTTTATCCGGTTTATACCATAGATGGTATAAAGTTAATGACATTAGTTTTTTTGGGGGGGCATCAACAATTTGACCATCAAATTCTATTTTTGGTAAAATCCTCAATCCATCTTCAGAAATATAAATGCTTTCAAAAGTATACAATACTTTAAGGAAAGAAAATTATTTTGGCTTTTACATGTATATATTTGTCATCTGCATTGTATTGGAGGAACAAATTGTGCCAGTTTCTGCATATGTCCTTGTAAATATGAATGTAGGGCTAACTCATTGTTCTATAGGCCAGCACATTCCATGTTGTAAGAAGTTCTACAACATAAATGTCTCATGTTTTAGGGATCACTACCAATCATTTATGAAGCCTTTTAAAAGAGGCTAAGTCTCCAAGCTGCCAAGGGACAATCCCTACATTTATCAATTTGATAATGAGAGTGGCTGCTTTGGATGTAGAGATGGGCTGGTCAGGTCCCCTTTCAAGGAAGGATATCATGCTTAGTTGTAGGGTTAGCAGATAGCCTTTCCCTGTCTTCTTCAGGGCTTGCCTCAGTGGCAGAGAGCTGCTTTGCTCGAGGACACTGATCCCACAGTCAGTGTAAAGGCTGGACCATGCCTGTCCACTGTGGAACAACTTAGGCCCCATGTGCTCCAGAGCTCCCTGTGGCATCAGTGGAGGCTTTACTGGGTCTGCACCTCAGTTCATTACTACCTCCTCTTTCGACAGAAGTTGAAACTTAATAATACCCTGCATGGTCCAGCTCTGTTTCAGGGTCTCTTCCTGTAGAACTTAGACTGTGATGATGGGTTCTAGGAGTGGCCTATGAAAGCCAGCCATATGATGAGGATTTAGAGCTGGGTCACCTGCTTCCTGGCTGGCAAGGAGGAGTCTGTCAGTAATGGCAGCAAAGTTCCTGTCCAGTTGTTAAAATTCTAACTGGCGGTGAGTTAGGATGTTCTACCTGTGGGGGAGAGGAGGAGGTGTAATGTATAAGGCACTAAAAAATAATAGCAGAAGGTTGTGGATAGGAACTGTGGTCAATGATTTTGAAGAGCTGTTGCCAAACAAAAAAATTATGATTATAGGGGCCTTTACTCTATTAAATGCAGGTTAACTGTGGGAGAGCCCATTACTGAACCAGGCTCACTGACAGAGATGATGATAAGATACTGAAGTGACAGCAGCTAGGTAATTGGGTCTTATCTGCTAGAAGCCAGGGAGGTGCAATTTTAATAATAACCAGCAGGGCCAAGGGGCAGCCATGGAGACCTGGTGTACAGAGCCTGTGAAGATGGTCACTGGAACACAACATCCTCAGAGGCAAAGTAAATGGGCAGGGTGCTCTGTTCATATCACTGCTTTAGGATGGCACCTCTAATCGCTGTGTTATAAACCACTGCTGCTTCCGGGCATGTGGGGCTTCTTAGGTCCAGGGACCAGCAGGCAAGGAGAAGAGTCACTGTGTAGACAGGTGTGATTAACCCTGACCACAAGAAGGAGGTAGAGTTGCTGTTATATCATGGGGACAGGGAGTAACATGTGTGGCACCCACATGCTCCAGAAGGGGCCTCCAGTTTTCTGTTGCTTAGTTGTGATGGTTAATGGACAGGGCAAAATCTTTGAGACGATGGGATGAATGGGAGCTTGGATCATCATAGAAGGAACTCTGCACTAGATCTGCCACTGTGATCAGCAGAGGCCATAACTGAGGAGGAACAGAATCTGGAACAGCCAGTAGGGGAAGGAGACCAGGAGCTGAGCTCAGCCCAACTGCAGCTGCAGGGCTGGGAGCTCATCCTTCAAAAGCTTCCTCTTAAAAGGTATTTCTCAGAGATAGCACACAGCTAATGACTGATTGCAGCTGAAAGTATATCGAAGCCATGTCATCCTGGTCCACCTGGAGACAACTGCAACGGGCCCTAGATGCCCTAGAGTTCCTCTGGGTGTCCAGGCTTTGTTGGGTCCACATCAGAGTTTGACTTCTCTTTCTTCCCCAACCTGCTCTCTCTTCTGCTTATGTTAGTGTTAATAGATAACTGGTGCCATGCTAAACCTGAGACAGCAAGCATGAGCTCTGGGGAATCTGAGAAGTTACCATAGAAAGGAAACCAGTTTGTGAAGAAGACCCAAAATCTAGTCCACAGCCTCGGTCTGCCCAGCCCTGTGCGCATGCATCATTCTCGTCCACTTGGAATTCATGCTTAGTCATTAGCAAAACTGGGGTAGAACCTATGTACTCAATTTTGATATGAGGACAATTAATGACAATTAAGGTTATGGGGGGGGCAGAAAGAGGGATGGAGGAAGGGGGGTGGGGCCTTGGTGTGTGTCACACTTTATGGGGGCAAGACATGATTGCAAGAGGGACTTTACCTAACAATTGCAATCAGTGTAACCTGGCTTATTGTACCCTCAATGAATCCCCAACAATAAAAAAAAAAAAAAAAAAAACTGGGGTAGAACCATCGTACTACATCTGTACAGTACTTTCTATTTTCCACAATTGCTCTGGTCATTCTAGGGCAGAGATTCACAGTTCAGCCTACATATTAATATCATCTGTGGAACATTCAAAACCATATCAGGTCTGGGACTTATCCACAGAGAATCTGTTGCAAATGCCCTGCAGTGAGCCCTGGGTATGTTTTAAAAGCTCCACATGGGATTCTGTTGTACCTGGGGGACAGAACCACTGCTTTAGGGAAAGCTGCAAGCTGGAATCTCAGAATCTTAAGTGCTAGTTGTTCATGTACTGATTCTGCGGTCTCAGGCCTTAGCAGTTCTCTGAGGCTCAGATTCCTCATTTAGAAAGTGAATTTAATGGCAAAAGTGATCTCATGGGTTGTTTAGAAGATTAAATGAAAAGAATATGTGAAAACCCTTTGTAAACTATAGAAACACTAATTTTTATTATATGTGATTTCCTTTGCTTCTGTCAATTGTTATTTTATAAACAAGGAAAGGAGATTAGGACTCACTGGTTTTCTACTATGGCTAGAGCTTTAAAAAAGGAAAGGGATTGCACAGAGATTCTGATGTTGGGGTTCAAGGTTAAGGCCCAGGACTCTTGAGTTTCTAAAAATCTTCACAGATGAATCTCATGTGCAGCCAAGTTTAGGGTCATCTCTTGGTTAAATGATCTGTCCAAAGTTCATAGAACTAACACAGTCAAAGAACAACGACTCAATTCTCGACCTTTCCTGACCCCTCTAGAGTTTTATCTCCTATTATCCAGCCTGAGTTTCTATTTGTGTACATACTTCTTATCATAATATTATATATGTTAGTCATAAAATATAATAATAGAGATAAAAGAGATTTTAAATTTAAAATGTTATATAAATATAATGTGCTCTGATTATTAAATGTTAAAATAATTACCCCTGTCCCATTAGAGCTAAATCATATGATTTGTGTGCTTTCTAGTAAGAAAAGGGTGAAACTCTCTAGGTAACATAAGCTATTTTTAAGATTATAGGAACCAAACGTAAATTAAACAATGTGACACCAAGGCTGAGCTAATGTAAGCAAGCAGCAAATGAAACATTTAAGTGAATTCGAAATAGAGTAATGTACTGTTACCTACTGTTAGCCTATCTTGAACGTGCTGACTCCACACAGAATCATGAAAGAAGGGAAGGGAATAGAGACAAGCGAAGGGTGAACAGAGAAATGAAGAGCATTTCAGTGGGATTAGGACCAGGCCATTCATATTTCTCACATAGCCTGGAAACAACTGCACACTTATTGGAGGATGTGACCTTTAAATATTTGTTACTTGCAAAAAGACACATATTTGAGAAGTCAGGTGCCAGTTCGTGGAGTCATCTGTCCTGCCTGCTCTTCAATTGCAGGGGCAGTACAAACCGTAGTTGAGCTAACATGTTACTTATTTTTTACATTTCCAGACTTTAGGGTAAGCTCTCTTCGACAGCTCCATGATTTCTTTAACACAGCAAATCTTTAATCAGTCTAGATATGTTGAAATGTGATTTTTTTTATAGTGAATTGACCTGAGTTGAGTACTTGAGTTGAAATGTGTATTTTTCCCCCCTCAAAAGCTGACTTGTATGGGGAAAATAATCAGATATTCTATGATATACTGTGCCTTAGTGACAAGATGTTTTGGGGGAAATCATCCAAGCTTGAAATAAAATCTTTATTGAAAGTAATTCTACATTCATGCCAGTCAGATACATTGTCGGATTAGACCAGATATCCCAGGGGAAAACTATAGTGTATGCACCAGGCAGAGTTGATTATTTGGACCTCCTGTCAGTTTTTAACTTCCTGACAATGGCTGATGCATTCATGGCTGCTATTTTCATCCTTATTTCGAGAGAAAGTTAATATACTTTACCTTAACTACACCAAATGTACTGGAAAATAACCCAGTAATAAGATATACCCCGCCTACCAAGTGATATCTGTGTGTAGAGAGCATTTAAACGTGCATTTGAGAGAAATAAATAGAAGCAGTAAATGACTGAAAGATATTGTGATTATTTTTTCTGCTTGAACTTTAAAATTTTCTTGGCAAAGCCTCCTGTGTGCTGCCTTAAAACCAGTGTGTATACATAATCATGGGGCCAAGTAAGCGGTTTTCATTGCAAATTCCTTTCAGATGGCAGAATGGCCTTTTTTCTTTTCTATTAGAGTAATTCAGTTATCAGTGTTATTTGGTGTCAAAAAGAAAGTCACAGGTGTGCCAGGTGACATTTGTTTCCATTTAAAGAATCAACAACAGCTTAGGATGTCACTTTTGAAAAGGTTATAGAATTGCTTTTTAGACATAATTAACAGTATAACCAAAGATGAGAGAAAAAAGGCATAATTTCAAATGTGGAATTATATTCTGATTCCTTGTGAAGACAACACAGCATTGTGGTTGCAAAGGAAAGGAAAGACATTACCTTCAAGAGGTGCTTGATATATATAACCATATTCATTTGAAAATCCATAACTTAATTTCACAATTCTGATCTTTTGGTTGTATACTCTATAATTAACTGCTCTCGCATCACCAAAGAACAGAAGCAAGAAGGTTAAGTGGCCTTTGACTCAAGTCAAGTTTAAGGACAGAAATGATAATTTAGTATCATGTTGCAGGAGATCAAAACTTATTCCCCCAGATGAAAAAAATTTCTCCAGATAAAAACAACTAGATTTCCTACCTGAGAACTGAGTTGGTTGAAAAATTAAAACTTAAGGGTGGTGCCTATGGCTCAGTGAGTAAGGCGCCGGCCCCATATGCCGAGGGTGGTGGGTTCAAACCCAGCCCCGGCCAAACTGCAACAGAAAAATAGCCGGGCGTTGTGGCGGGCGCCTGTAGTCCCAGCTGCTCGGGAGGCTGAGGCAGGAGAATCAATCGCGTAAGCCCAAGAGTTAGAGGTTGCTGTGAGCCGTGTGACGCCACGGCACTCTACCTGAGAGAGGTACAGTGAGACTCTGTCTCTACAAAAAAAAAAAAAAAGAAAAATTAAAACTTAAGCTTTTAAAACTTTGTTTTTCCATTAAAAAAGATCATGAATGTCCTTGGGTATAGCCACACAATGGAATATGATTCAGTGATACAAAGAAATGAGCTACTAAACCATACAAGACACAGAATCATCTTCAGTGCGCAGTGCTGAGTGAAGGAGGCCAAGGGAGAGGATGTACACATTGCATGATTCCAAGGACCGGACATTTTGGAAACGGCAGAACTTTCTTTCTTTTGAGACAGTCTCACTCGGTTGCCTTGGCTGGAGTGCCATGCTGTCAGCTTGGCTCACAGCCATCTCAGACTCCTGGGTTCAAGTGATCCTCCAGTCTCCCACATAGCTGGAACTACAGGCAACTGCCAGGATGCTTGAATAATTTTTTACATTTTTAGGAACAATGGGGTTTCACTCTTACTCAGGCTGGTCTCGGACTCCTTATCTTCCCTTGTCACCTCCTAGAGAGCTAGGATTACAGGCCTCAGCCATGGTGTCCTGGTCTGCAAAAGCAAAACTTTTGATGGAGAAAAAGATCAGTGATTGCCAGAGGTTTGGGGGGAGGGAGGAAAGGACGAATAGCTGTAGCACAGGAGATTTTTAGAGCAATGAAAATACTCTGTGTGACACTATAATGGTGGTTACACGTCATTATACATTTCTCAAAACCCCTTGTACAGAACAAAGAGTGAAACCTAATGTAAACTATGGACTTCAGCTAAGAATAATGTCTCAATACTGGCTCATCAGTTTTAACAAATATACCACACCAATGTCAGATATTAACTACAGGGGAATCTCTGAGTGTGTGTGCGTGTGTTATGGTGGGTAGAGAGGAGTTATAGGAGAACTCTCTGTACTTTCTGCTCAGTTTTTCTATAAACTTAAATCTTCTCTGAAAAATACAATCTATTAATTTAAAACAGTTTAAAAAATTAATGAAAGCCATTAATTAATGAACACCATTAAGGGTTCGCAGGTCAATTTACCTTCTCATCTATCCTTCTGACCAGGCACATTGGAATTGTTTTACATTTACATTACTACTATTTTCATTGCCACATCTATGCCAAGCACAATACCCAAATCATATTTAAGCACGTCTCTTCAAGGAAGGCTTTAAGAATTGTATTCTGATCACTTGCTTATTTGCTTTCTTGGCATTTAAACATTCAGATTGTATTACACTGTTGTTGACATGTTTTATTTTTATCTGTAAGTTATTTCATGCACATATGTTTTATCTCCCTCAATTAGATTGCAAAATCTTTGAATTTAGGTGGCTTGTTACCTTCAGCTTTATTCTTCTTTTATTTGCAGTATGAAGTTTGTGGATCCTGTAACTTCTTGTCATTACAAATTGTTTTTGCTTTATGCACAGCTGACAGGTTAATCTTTTCCTCAGTAGAGAGGGATGGACAGAACAGAAATGGTGTACTCCCCCCAGGTTTTCTATCTACATCCACAGCTATTCTTCATCCTGTTTTCTCGTTCAGTTGGGGACAATGTGGAGTCCTTCCTCTCTGCCTTTTCTTCCTACTTTTCTCCTATACTCTTCTCCCTTTTTACTTTCTTTGAAAAAATAATCATAGAGGGGAACTGGAGAATATAATTTGGAAATAATACAAAGATATAATGTAACATTTAGAGGGTTTTTTATGAAAAGAGAATTCAGTTAGTGCAAAATATCATCTATGGATGCTCTGTTTTCAAAGGTTTTATGAGTGAGTGTGAAAATACTTTAGTCAGTGTCAAAAATAGAATGTAGAAGTCATGAGGTTTGTGTTGAAAAGTCTTGGTTTCTTGTAGACTATGTCTACATAATCCAGATGATAATATGCACAGAAGACAATGTCTAATACCCTATTTCCCTGACCTATGGGATTGTGTGGAGACCGATGAGGCCAACTGACTCAGGATGTCACAGAAACTTGGAGAAAACAGATGATTCGATGAAAAAGGTTTAGCCTATTGGTTTACGGCCCAACAGTTTGAATAACTGGAAGGAAAGATGAACTCATACAAGGAAACAGAAACCCTGGTTTTCTCTCCTTACTTCATTGGAAGACCATGGGGCAGTCTCTTAACCCTGCTCAGACTCAGTTTCCTCATTTGGAACATCAGTCTGTTGGGCTGGAGGAGTTCTAATTTCTTTGTCTTGCAAATCTCCTTGTTTAACAATTTTAAACACCTTTCTGTTCCTCTAACTTGAAATATTTTGAAAGGAATGTTGACAAGTGCAGAGCACAGCCATCACTCAGAAAATAAGAATCCTGAAATGTGAGGGTTTGTAGTCAGTCACCTACTGCATATATGGGTCTACTTTAAATATATATTTATGTACACTTTATATATTATACAGGGTGGACATGAGTTCATGTGCAATTTACTATGTTGAACTATTTTATTTTATTTTTTAAATTAATTTTTTTTTATTGTTAAATCATAGCTGTATACATTAGTGCAATCAAGGGGTATAATGTGCTGGTTTCATATACAATCTGAAATATTCTCATCAAACTGTTCAATGTAGCCTTCATGGCATTTTCTTAGTTATTGTATGTAGACATTTGTATCCTGCATTTAGCAGGTTTCGCCTGTACCTATTCTAGGATGCACCGTAGGTGTGGCCCCACCCGTTACCCTCCCTCTACCCAAACCTCCCCCCTCCCTTCCCCTTCCCCATAGTCTTGTGCTATAGTTGGGTTATAGCCTTCATGTGAAAGCTATAATTTAGCTTCATAGTAGGGCTGAATACATTGGATACTTTTTCTTCCATTCCTGAGATACTTTGCTAAGTTGAATATGTTCCAGCTCCATCCATGTAAACATAGAGGAGGTAAAGTCTCCATCTTTCTTTAAGGCTGCATAATATTCCATGGTATACATATACCACAATTTGCTAGTCCATTCATGGGTCGATGGGCACTTGGGCTTCTTCCATGACTTAGCGATTATGAATTGGGCTGCAATTCTGGTACAGATGTCTTTGCTATATTGTGATTTTTGTGATCTTCTGGGTATAAACCTAGTAAAGGAATTATAGGATCGAATGGCAGGTCTATTTTTAAGGTCTCTAAGTATTCTCCAAATATCCTTCCAGAAGGAATGTATTAGTGTGCATTCCCACCAGTAGTGTAGAAGTGTGCCCTTTTCTCCACATCTGCGCCAGCATCTCTGGTTTTGGGATTTTGTTATGTGGGCTACTCTTACTGGGGTTAGGCGATATCTCAAAGTAGTTTTGATTAGCATTTCTCTGATGATTAAGGATTTAAGGATGATGAGCTTTTTTTCATGTGTCTGTAGATTGTGCGTCTGTCTTCTTTAGTTTCTCTTCAAGTCCCTTGCCCACCCTGAGATGGGATCATGTGTTCTTTTCTTGCTAATATGTTTGAGTTCTCTGTGGATTCTGGTTATTAGACCTTTATCAGAGGTATAACCTGCAAATATTTTCTCCCATTCTGAGGGCTGTCTGCTTGCTTTACTTACTATGTTCTTGGCTGTGCAGAAGCTTTTTAGTTTGATCAGGTCCCAGTAGTGTATTCTTGATACTGCTTCAATTGCCTGGGAGTCCTCCTCATAAAATATTCACCCAGGCTGATTCCTTCAAGAGTTTTCCCTGCACTTTCTTCAAGTATTTTTGTAGTTTCATGTCTTAAGTTTAAATCTTTTATCCAGGGAGAGTCTATCTTAGTTAATGGTGAAAGGTGTGGGTCCAGTTTCAATCTTCTACAGATTGCCAGCCAGTCCACCCAGCACCATTTGTTAAATAGGGAATCTTTTCCCCACTGAATGTTTTGAATTGGCTTGTCAAAGATCAAATAACGGTAAGTAGCTGGATTCATCTCTTGGTTCTCTATTCTGTTCCAGACATCTACTTCTGTTTTTGTGCCAGTACCATGCTGTTTTGATCACTATCGATTTATAGTACAGTCTCAGGTCTGGTAGCGTGATTCCTCCTGCTTTGTTTTTATTTCTGAGTAATGTCTTGGCTATTCGAGGTTTTTTCTGATTCCATATAAAATGAAGTATTATTTTTTCAAGATCTTTAAAATATGACAATGGAGCTTTAATAGGAATTGCATTAAAATTATATATTTCTTTGGGTAGTATAGATATTTTAACAATGTTGATTCTTCCCAGCCATGAGCATGGTATGTTTTTCCATTTGTTAACTAACATCTTCAGCTATTTCTTTTCTTAAAGTTTCATAGTTCTCTTTGTAGAGATCTTTCACATCCTTTGTTAGGTATACTCCCAAATATTTCATCTTCTTTGGCACTACTGTGAAAGGAATAGAGTCCTTGACTGTTTGTTCGGCTTGGTTATTGTTGGTATATATAAAGGCTACAGATTTATGGGTGTTGATTTTGTAGCCTGAGACATTGCTGTATTCCTTCATCACTTCTAAAAGTTTTGTAGTACAATCCCTAGTGTTTTCCAGATATATGGTCATATCTCTGTGAAGAGTGAAAGTTTGATCTCTTCTGACCCTATGTGCATACCCTTGATCACCTTTTCTTCCCTAATTGCAATGGCTAAAACTTCCATTACAATGTTAAAGAGCAATGGAGACAATGGGCAACCTTGCCTGGTTCCTGATCTAAGTGGAAATGATTTCAATTTAACTCCATTCAATACGATATTGGCTGTGGGTTTGCTGTCGATGGCCTCTATTAGTTTAAGAAATGTCCCTTCTATACCAATTTTCTTAAGTGTTCTGATCATGAAGTGATGCTGGATATTATCAAAAGCTTTTTCTGCATCAATTGAAAGAATCATATGGTCCTTATTTTTTAGTTTATGTGCTTAATTACATTTATAGATTTACGTATATTGAACCAGCTTTGAGACCCTGGGATAAATCCCACTTGGTTGTGGTGTATAATTTTTTGGATGTGTTGTTGGATTCTTTTTGTTAGGATCTTATCGAGTATTTTAGCATCAATATTCATTGTCCACCCTATATTTAGTGTACATGTATCTTTACTATAAGCTATACATTTATTTATTGTAATGAAGAATAAAGCAGAAAGGCAGAAAGTAGGAATTTTTAAGGAAACAGACCCGAGGCCCTTGTTTTCTAGGAAGTTTAAGGGTGTGCACATAGTCTGCTTTGTTTTCATAATATCTGCATTGGATGGAGACCTGCTGTAGCAGATGACAGGTACACAGGTTTGCTTTACCTGGCTGATGGTGGCTGCCTGCTCTGTAAGGAAGGACTCTGAAGGTGAAGCCACAGAGCAAACGGGTGATCCGCTCAATCAGACGAGATCAGGCACATTCAGGGTGGTATGGCCGTAGACTGATCCGCTCAATCAGTAATGTCGATGTGGGCCAGGGAATGTAGAATGGTGGCACGTGTGCCAGGAATGTGCCATTCAGTGGAACAGTAATTTCAAAAGGTAACCAGATACATATACAGAAGCAACTGAAGGTATTCTTGGGAGAGAAGGAATCTGGGAACTTAAGAGGCATGCTTCTGGGAATTTTGAACTGCATTACCCTTAGGTGAGTACAGAAAAAAGGGAAAATTATAGATAGATAGAGGTATCAAAGTAGTGACTTTAGGAATACATTAAGAGTAATTTACAAAGGTAAGTATTTGAAGCAGATTTTAGAAAAATCATACAAATGGTATGTGTCTTGGTTATCAGTTCAGATTAGCACATATAGACCTAGCTCATTAGAAATAAAAACAACCTTACTATATTCACACTACGTATTTAAAAAACCCAGTTCCAAATGGATGTACAAGTGAAAAGATCAGGCCTTTCTATAGTTACATATGCATATTGAAGAGAGAATCTTAGAAAGGAAAAATAGAGTGTCTAAATGATTAAAAAGATCTACTAATTTTAATTGTAAAGTGATTTTAGTTGTTAAGTGACAATTTCATTGCAATAGTGATTATAGGGAATGAGAAAGTCCAAGGCTGCTGAATCAAAGTGGGTCAATGGATTCCCTGTGTTTACATTGTGTTTATACATTTTTACTCTCGTGTGGGGCCCCATTGCAGTACCTTATCTAGGAGGATTACTAATATGACAACACTCCTGATTTATTGGGGCTCAATTAGGTTAAACAGCTTGATTCATTTTCATTGGATAAAAAAACTCCCGTTGAATCAGAATTCTTGCTTTGCAATGAACACAAACTCACACTCATTATTACTTATGGTGCTTTTCTTTACGGATGAAGTGCGTCTCAGCCAAGTAGCAGGAGTCACCCAGCTGATGGCCGTAAGGAAAGGCAAACACTGTCAGTAGAATAACATCCTTAGCCAAGTGTTTATGTTGGATACATACACAATGCAGAGCTGTTCTTAACTAATGATACAAAGCTGGCCTCCCCAAGTCTCTCCTTTTGTATTATTCCTTGCCACCCATGTGTTGAGCTAGATTTTCTCAGGACCGAAGCTCCACCCTATCAGTAAGTTCTGCTTCTTTGCAAGCTGGATTTATTCCTTCTGGCTGCCAAGTGAACGTCATACATCAACTAACTGTGAGTTTGCTATAAATACAATTGTGATGTGACTGTTAATGCAGTTTCCAGAGGTGATTAATTTTTGTACAGAGAATATCTTAAACAATGAAATGATCTGGATAATTTGATATTTTAAAATGTTGTCCTTTATAGTGTTTTGTTTATATTGTCTTTCTAAATCTATCAGTTCCTTCTATTCACAATAAAGCCTCCCTCCCCACCCTGAAGGCAGGGAGAACATCTGAACTTTCTTCCTCTTGCTCCGACTTCTTGTTTTAGCTTTTCTCCAATCTACAGCCTGGAATTTTCCCTTCAGTTTGTTGAAATAATGTTTTCCTGACATTCTTCTAATCAGATACCCCTTGATAGGTACAACTCTGTGCTGAAAACCCTGGCCCATGGTTAGGATGGGTGAAACAAGGCATTGGTACATTAGGAGTGAGGTGAAGACAGAGAGCTCAGGCAGAAGCCAGCACAGCCCAGGATATGGCTCTAGGGGCAGAGAGAGGCCACAGGGAGTCAGTCCCGAGGTGATCACAATGGTCTCACCAGCACCGGTTGTTAAAGTAGCTTAACAAAGGCCCCGGTGCACAGCCAGAAGAACAGCAATATTTGCAGGAACATACTGAGGGTCAACATGACACAGGCAGCAGGTGCCAACAGTCCACATGAGCAAGTAATGTGCCCCTCAGAAGGGGAGTCTCTGAGTTTTACACCCGTGTGGGAGGTCACCTATCTGATAAAGAAGCTAATTGTGTTCAGTCCTTGCCTTGTTCTATTGAAGTACATGAGAGAATTTCCCTGGGAATAATGTTATGATATAGGAACAAGCATCATTCCCATTTTGAAGATGGAAAACTCAAGGCTTAGGCAAGTTGCCCAGTGCCACACTGAAATGGTCGTGCCAAGATTTCCACCCCGTTTGCCTGCATCTACAGTCTGACCTCTTCCTATGCTGCTGCTGATCTGTCCTTCTTTGAGCTCGTCTGGTTTCTTGGTTTGTTGTTTTTTCCTCTCAGTCACCAGTGTCTTTAGTTTCCAATCAGATATCCCTTGTCTCTATACCCAGAGCTCTGAGCCAGCCTGTCCCCCTCCCTTCCCAGTCCCAACTCACTTAACCCCAGCCTGGGTCAGAGCCCCAGGCCCCTTGCTTTCCTGGCAGGAGAATAAAGACAGCTGGCAGTGAGAAAAGTCTGTGAATGAGAGTATGTGCAGTCGTGGTTCTGGCTTTGCTGCCTGAGAACTCCCTCCGTCAGGGAACTGCACTGGCTTCCCACACTTGCTACATGCACAGATGTTTGCAATTATTATCACTGACAAGCCTCCGGGCCAGGTTCCTTTCTGATTGGCTGTCAGTGGACTCAGAGGGGAATAAAGGAAACTGAGGCTAGGACACAAAACACCTCAGTCATCACTTTAATCATGTTTCTCCAAAGCAACTGGTTGAGTTGGACAGTTCACCCAGAATTGGAATCCTTTTGTAAACACAGACTCAATTTCCTTTTAAACCTTTCTTTCATTCTGGTTTTAATTTTTCTGACCATAGATCTTCTGACATTATAAGAGAGTGAGACATTTGTCATTTCTTTACCAATATTTTCCCTTTGTTGTTCTTCCAGAGTTTTGGGTACAACCACAATATAGTGGAAGTTAAAGTTTTCTAGACATGGCATTGCACAGTCTTCTCAAAAATGACCTGGGTCTGATCTGGAAGCACCAATATCCTCCCATGTTTCCATCCACAGCAACACGGGAAATGTCCTGCCCTAAGTCAGAAGCCACTTCTCATGTCAGTTGTGCACCCCTCCCAGAACCATTTGACACAACTCTCCTGCATTGCCAGGTCTGTTGTCCACCTTCCTAGCTAATGATTAGATCTACCATCATTACCCTGATTTCCTTTCTTTACTATTTCTGGTGTATCCTAAGGAGATCCAATGACAAACTGATCCCATGGGAAATCTGCCAAAATATTGGCATGGTCAATAGTAACAAATGATGTGGATGTGGCTCTCAAAAGCCTCCCTGATAACCCTCCCCTGTATGTACCATTGTCTTCAATGGGGTCACTTGTATTTAATACCGCTCAGCTTCTAACCACTCATTGTTTATTCCTTCTTCCCTGTTTCTACAAATTAGAAGGGAAATCAGATCATCAGGTGGATTAAAGCTTACTACATTCATTTTTTAGTTCCCATTCTTCATGTCATATATCTGGTTAGAAAAAAAATGTATTCAAGATGCTCTAGTGTTTCTGAGTATTAGTTTTATGTTCTTTTGATGTCCTGAAATTCTGTGTGTGTGTGGTCCATCTTGCTCAAGTCTCCAAAGCTGCCTGTCTCTGCTGCCATTTTAAAACAATAGCAGCAGACATGCAAGTCACCAAATAGATTTGGTAAAACAGATAAATCCATAGCCATAATTCCTGAAGGTCTGAGTCTCCATTTTAATTTCTGAAAAATGTCTCTTTGACTTTCAAACTAAACTCTTTATTTTAAGCCCCAAGATAAACTATTATAGGATGTTAATTCATCCTTTTCAAAAAAGGCACATGAGGGTTAAAACATATGCTTCCTTCTTCACTCAGAAAAAAATTCATTCCAACCTTTTTGGGGGATCACATATAGCTCTAAAACAGCTGAAGCTAAAAACATCAAAGTTGGCATGACTTCAGTTATCACTGAATCAGGAAGATCAAGCCAAGTTTTTGAAGAAAATGGTTGAGCATTTTAAAAATAAAAGAAGTAAAAATGTTCTCTCTGAGCATGCTCAGTGGGAGATTTTAAAATATTTTCTTTAGGTCATCTTTATTTTGCTCATTTCTTTGGAAATATTTCAACAAGAGCTATCTAATTAGTCCTTATTAATATTGTTTGTTAATGCTACAGCCAAGGCCCAAGTGCCTATCACCTGCCAAGGTGATGTTTTCCCCAAGTTTGCCAGGGCACCATTACTGGTCAATGATGGTGAGTTGCTGTGGTCCTTTTATTATTTTTGTCTTGATTTAGTTTAGTGATTCTGGGTGGACATGTATGGGGAAGGGAGATGAGTGACGGGATGGTGAAGTAGTTCCACCACAACACAGTATACTGAATATAGCTGCTAAACCCTTGCCTTTTTGTTTTTCTTTCAATTAACCACAACTTCAACATTTCTGAAAAAAACGAATAGGATGGTTTTAGTATTTAAAAAACAAAAGGCATTTTAAATCAATGCTCAAACACAGAAGTAATAAAGTCAAACTGGAAGCTGAGTAGAGCCTGTGTTTTTCATTTCCTGAGAGACTTGCAGTGTCTTCTAAGGCACTAAATAGTTCTTTGCTCCTGATAGTTTAGGGGTCCACATTTATTTTGCAGTAAGACAGCAAAATGCTCCTGCCGTACCTGGGACTAGATGTACTGACAGATCTGGGTTGACACTGCACTTGTCACCGCCCCCCCGGCACTGTTTGGATATAAATTTCTCAAATGGTATAAACAGCTTGGTGAGAATATTGCTTCTTACTGCAGAGCTCTTTTACTAGTTTCTACACTGCAATTTCAGGAAATTCTTTACTGGAGTCCTCAGTGAAATTCTGCAGTAGCATTTTTCAATTGAGGAAATATTTTGCATGTATAATAGCTCAAGGGAATTTCTTTGCTGGTGAGATTACATTTCTACCTGTCACAGAAAGTCAAGAGGTAGATTCTGACAAGTCTGTTGCTTTCATGCAATAGCCAAGGACTGCATGAACAGAGATAGCCCGGTAGATGATCTGCAGGTCAGTTAGATACATCAATCTATACCTAAGCTAGTAAGTGATATAATTGTGCTCAACTTATAGATTCAACTGTACTAGAGAAAAATGTTATTTGCATAGCTGACAGGAAAATTCCTCTTAGGTGGGGGAGATCTTTTTTTTTTCTTTCTTGCTTAGCAAAACATTCTGATGAACCATTTTCATTGTGCAAAGATAATCCTTCAAATACAGCCAGAAAAAGAGAGGACCAAATTTTCTGCATAAAGCTTAAAAATGAACTTATGAGGGTTGTGTGCAAAAATAAGAAAAAAAAAAGAGAGATTATGAAAGTGGAGTGTTGAGGCAGAATGACATGGTGGGAAGTTAAAAAGACAGTCTATGAAAATTCCTTAGTCGGGGTGTGGGAGAGAATGACCAAGTTGCATTTTTGTAACAGAGATGCCTATTATTTAAGTTTACATTTTAAATTATCTGCTAGGCTGAGTGTGATGTGATCTTTACATCCCTTGTGAACCTTCAGTAAAAAATCCACCAAATGCTATGGCCTGCAGTGAGCTTTTGAAAAGCAAGGAAAAGTTGTCAAGATAAGGGAACACTGGTCAGTTGTGAGGCATGCGTGAGTTTGGGGTTCAGCAGTAGGAAGAAACCAGGCCAGCTATGCCTAGATGAAATGCAAGCCCTCCTAATAACCCAAGAAACACTGGACTTGTAATTTTATAAGAGTTGGAGGTTTGAACGAATTTTATTTTAATTTTAAGAGAAACGATGATGCAAACTGACAAAGGGTATGTGATAAGGATTCTCTGTGTGGGTTCCTGGCTGACTCAGCTGTACCCAAGTACCTTCTAAAGTGCCCATGGTTCCAGCCTGTTCACTGAATCCAGGACTGAACTACTTATGGCCAGTTTTCCCAAATGGCCCGTCTGCTTGTATTTTTGATTCTTGGTTCTGCCTTTTATTTCCCTGTGAGGACCAGAATCTAGCTCTGAACCCCAGCTAGGTTTGGGGGGCACATGAGTCTCTTCGTGTAATTTTTATGACCTCCTTCTCCTAAGGCTGTTATGTTTTTCTACCCTTTCCAGTGTACTTCCTCTGCTATCATTTCCTGCCCCCAACCACCTGTCACTGAGCCTTCTGACACAAAGTCTGTATGGAGCTAGGTTCTCTTAGCCTCATCATGTGGGCCAATTTTCTAGGGTTAAAAACCATCAGTGGCTTTCTGTTGTCCATTGCGTTGGAGTTGAGATTCAGCAGTAGGAGGAAAAATCTCAACTCCTTACCAGCACACATTACTCCTTGGATAACCTAGTTCCAGTCTCTATTTCCAGCGATCTTCATTCAAAGTTCTCCCTGATCATTCACCAGAATATTCCCTTTTTCTCCCAGTGAGTCGCCCTGGCAATATTTTCATGATGGCTGTTTGGACCAGGATCGGATGTTTGAACCAAGCAGT
This sequence comes from Nycticebus coucang, assembly GCF_027406575.1. NCBI lineage: Eukaryota > Metazoa > Chordata > Mammalia > Primates > Lorisidae > Nycticebus > Nycticebus coucang. Next base: position 38,154,384 of record NC_069786.1, on the reverse strand, counting down.
AGGACCAACCAGAGTGCTTTTCTTGGTACTTAAACTTAGTGTTAAGGATGTTTAAGTCCGTGCAATCACTGTTGAATGTAAGTTCCTTATAAAGCACAGCATTTGCTTTGCATAGTGTAACTCATTCAATTCATGGATTAAGAAAAAGTAAATACATAGTAAAGCAAAGTAAAAATGATGCTTTTGATCACATATCGTTTTCTTGCCAAAAGTAATTATTAAACTTTAAATTGTTATTTACACTAACATGTTTGACATTACAGTGACTACAAAGTACCAATTTCACATAAAATGTGTTATCAGCCAATCTCCATGGTGTTCAAACAGGGGTCTAGAAGTTGTTTAAGTCTAAGAAATTGATATGGCTCAAGTCACCTTTATTTAAACCAGTGAATCATTTTATACAATGTTGTCATCTTCTAGGGAGGCCCGTGATTACTTGGGAAAAATTCAGCATATGGGCCAGGTGCTGTGGCTCATGCCTGTAATCCTAGCACTCTGGGAGGCCGAGATGAGTGAATCACCTGAGCTCAGGAGTTTCAGACCAGCCTGAGCAAGAGTGAGACCCTGTCTCTACTAAAAATAGAAAACCTAACTGGGCATTGTGGTGAGCACCTGTAGTCCCAGCTACTTGGAGGCTAAGGCAAGAGAATTGCTCTAATCCAGGAGATTTGGGTCACTATGAGTTATGATACCATGGCACACTGCCCAGGGTGACAGAATGAGACTCTTATCTCAAAAAAAAATTTTTTTTTTAGAATATGCCTTTATTGTTTAGAACTCTAAATTACCATAGAATGCACTACTGAAAAGGCACATTCCTAATGAATTTGACCCATTGTAATAATATCTTATTTTCTACTTCGATCATAACATTTTATCTTCCTGAGACACAGATTGAGCTATTTCTAACACTCTTCTGAGCAGAAATACCTGCTTCAAATAATAACTTCATTATATTTCAGCTGATAATGACTATTACCTGAAACTGAACATAACATCATTAATCCCCACCACCCCCAAGCTGAATATATATATATATATAGAGAGAGAGAGAGAGAGAGAAAGAGAGAGAGAGGGAGAGAGAGAGAGAGCACGTGCGCCAATGCTTTCACTTCTTGTGGCACTCTGATTCTGAGGACTGCAATGCAGTAAGCAAATAGAGTTCACAAATTTTCATGAAATCACCATGAAAGATGGAAAGAATCATCCCTTATTGTCATAGATTTGGCCAGTCATAACACCAGTAAATAAATATGTTCTAATCTCCTTTTAGGTTTTACCCAATGATAGTGTCATTTTAATGTGTGAGATAAGTTTCTATCATTTCCTTCTTAAAAATGAGCATATAATCTGACCAGACAGAGAATGAGGGAGGGGGTGAGGGAAAGGAAAAGAAAAGAAAATAGTGACTAATTCTCACATAAATTGGATTTAATCTTGACCAAAGTACATTACTTAAACATTAATTTTTAATTCAACTTGTTAATATGTTGTTTAGGATATTGCATAAAGTGAAATATGTTTGTAATTTCCCCTTTACTATAATAGATTTTTTTCAATTTTAATATGAGGTATATCTAGATGAAGTAGAATGATTTTGAAATATTTCTTCCTTTTCTATTGTCCATAAGATTTGGCATGATCTGTATTTGAAATTATCTTTTATTTTTATTGATAAATATTAGTTGTCCTTTTTTGAGACTTTGGGAAAAAAAATAATAAGACGAAGTTAACCGATGACTCCATACTGAACCTCAGAGTCAAAGCATTCTATGATTAGACATACTCTTATTTGACAATATGAATGTTGCTTTTTTTTGCATCATTATTACTATTATTGCTCAATAAAAAAATGAGTATATAATCTCTTGTTCAAGACCGGCGGAGGAAATGCTTTGGGTGGTGCCAATACTACCTTCATGTCCTACTGTGTTCTATTCCCATTCGTTTTCCTGCCCAATGCATGGTTGTGACTACGAAATAAGAAAACTGATTCTAGAAGGCATGTTTAAAATTCTGGTTATAAGGTTTTGAGCATATAAGTTACAGAGGATGTTTTAAAAAATATAGGTAAATGTGTCAAGTATCTGACAAAGTTTCAAGAACTGGGAGCATCCGGGTAGATGAAGCGAATGCAGTCTGCTGCAGCTGCTCTATGGCTGACTTCCACTTCACCGGCTCTCTGTTTCTTGTGTAAAAAACACTAACCAATGCCCACAACGCATTCAGTGTACCCAGCTAGTTAATGCCTCTCAACTGCGCACATCTGTTCCCACTAGATGGATATCCCAGGAGAGAGCCCCAAAGAAGTTTACGCCAGTTGTACTTATTATTATAATTATGTAATTTAATTAAGTATTATGTAAACTGATGAAATATGAGAGCAAAAAGGAAGATAGTTGCTTTTGGGACACTTCCTTTGGAGAGAAAATAAATTCTATTCTGTCTAAAATTACTATCTCCCACGGATGGGGATAGGTTCGGGTAAACTCTAAGGCATTTTCCAAATCAATCATAATAGATATTAAGTGGGTTTTAAAGTATCGTTCTCCTTTGGATCTAATCCTTCATTCTATTTCACATGACAAGAGCTGCCAGCTATCATATCCTGAGCACTTACTATGTGCTAGGCACTGTGTAAAACAGTTTGCTCACATTATATCATCTGATATACACAGCAATAACTATAATTTTTTTGAAAAATTATGTTATGTGTTTGGCTCTATGCTCAGCACATTGTATATATTATACATTTAATTCTTATAATATATCTATTTTTAGATATGGAAATCTAAGCTTAGAAGCAATGAGAACTTTGTCACAACTAACAAGTAAAAGAGCTGGGATAGGAACCTAGATCTATTTAATTCCAAAGCCTTGCCTGTTATGACTACACTATATGCCTCCATAGATGGGTTCTTTAAAGACCTGACTAACTTCCAGATCATTACAACAATTCCAGTTGTTCTTCTAGTCCAGTGCCTTGTTTAGTGCCTCTCTCACCACCGGTGCTCATTAGCATTACAAGGATGAAGAAGTGCACAGATAGATGGGTATTACTTCGATAGTCTTGATAGATCTCAATGTCAATTTAGTAGAAAATGAGAATGGGTGATGGGCAACTTTTCCTAATTGTAGACAACAATGCTCCTTAACATGACTTAGCCTTCATTCATTTCTATTAATTGAAATATTATTATGATCAGAGGTGTGATAGTTTTGTTGAAAAAACCATCACTGAATACTGAATGTATTGTGGGCATCAGTCAGTATTTTTTTTACAGAGGAAGTAGAGAGCCCATGAAGTGGAAGTCAGCCAGTAGAGCTTCCACCTCACGATGGCAGATGTTGCATTCGCTTCGTCTACCTGGATGTTCCTAGTTCTTGAAAATTTGTGAGGTACTTGACACATTTACTTGTATTTTTCAAAATATCCTCTGTAGTTATGTTTATAATTGTAATTATATTGTGGACAAATGGATTTCTTTTTTGGCCATCTAGTCATTATTCCTTCTTTTTGATAAGACCATATTTGAAAGAAACTGCCCCTCTCCCATTCTCAGTCTCTGTGGTTGGAGTAGAGTTGGCCCTGTAGGTCTATGTCTTCAGCCTGACTAATAAGAGCCGTGCAGTCTCCAGCCATAGAGAATGGACCAAGAATAAACAAGGAACAAACAAGGGACCAAGCCAGGCCAAAGAGAATAATTCCTGAGAATTTTCTGTTTCCACAGAAAAAGAGAAGCTTACTTGTCCCTGAGGATGCTAAGCTGATAGGGAACAATTCTGATGATGCCATCTTGATATCAGGAAGAAAGATTTTTAAGTCAAAACAAGGCTAACCCTCAGGCGAGCAGAGATTAAAGATGGAAAGAGGCAAATTCCTGGCAATATCCTTTGGCAATGGGATCTAGTGATGCCCACAGTCACATCTAATCATGGAATTTCCAGTTATGTAATCCGATAAATTCTCTTAACTAAACAGTCTGAGTAATTGGAGTTTGGCTTTTATCACTTGCCCCAAAGTTAGGATTTCTTAAATACTGTAGACATCTAAGATATGTTTTCATATAGCACATGCTGGGATCAAATAGATTGATCCATAAACCACAGTTTGTAAGTACTAGGGGAAGAAAAAGAAATTACAGCTAAAACAAAGCAAAGCAAATTTATACATGAAGCTGTATCAAATATCTGCCTGTAATATCTTCGTTCTAGCTGGTGATTTAACTTTAGTGCTTTAGTAATACTATTTTGTTCTTTTTTTAAAAGAAGATTCACTAGTCTGTGAAATAAAATATCTTGATTAAGAGAGAGGATATACAACATTTTAGGGCACGTATTTCTTTGGAGTCTTTAGAGAAAGTCAGAACATTCAGGAGGAATACCCCCCACCATGTTTCAAACGAAGTCTTTTAATTCAAGACTTCTAGGAATATTTTCTTTCTACTTACTTGAAAAACACACACTGGTGTATACATATCCACAGAGAAACAGAAACCCTTTCAGGTACAATCTTAACTTGCAATCAAGAACTGCTAAAATGGGACCTTTATCATCAGCACAGCACATCTCAAAATGTCTTTGTAAAATAAATCAAATTATATGAGTTAATTGATTCCAGGCAACATCAGCAACTGCAGGTGGAGACTGAAAAACAGGATGTTTATTAATGAAGTACTATTAATCAAAACTGACAATACCAATTCCTGCTTGTTGTAACTGAAAACTACCTGCAGTGGTTATAGATACATTTGTTGAAATTTTAGCAGTTTTGAAAAAGAAAAAAGAAAAAGAGGACATAGGAACACAGGGAACTTTTTAGCGGTAGATTTTGGACTACTGACATTTAAACAGTGAAAAGATACTCCTAAATGCAATTTGACAAGCAATGCCAAAGATGCCAGTGATAATTAATTAGCACTTAATTGAGACCACAGACCAACAGGACACAGAAATCGGTCCTCAGTGCCATTTCCCCCTTAGGCTCCCTCTCACGAGGGTCAGGAGTGTGGCTACAAGCTGAAGGTCAGTAAGTAAATTGGGAGAACACATTGACGCTGGAAATTTCACGATGGATCTCCTTCACCCTTCACTGCTGCCCCTGGCTATCTCTGATCCAGAAAACAACAACAACAATAAACAAAAAACCCTGTGATTGTTTGAGGGGAACTTAGTGTTCATGTACATCTAAACCAAAGTAGACACTGCCCCCACATCCTAGACTAGTTAGACTGGGTACTTCTTGAAAAAGATCAAGATCAAATATTAACACAAGTGAGGGTAGACGCACATAAGAAAACAAATTACATTTAGAATGGAGATTTATCTGAATTTGCTGGCTTTGTTAGGTTATTTTTACATTTTTGTAAAAATAAATTTAGTAAAAGAAACTTTTTAAAAAACACATGTTTTGTAGAAATCTTCTTTTAGTAAATGATTTAGATAATAAAATTTCTTTAAAAATATTTTTAAAGAAAAATATCCTAGATATAATTTTGACTTAAAGATGTTTAAGACTTCTAGAAACCAAATCTTAGATACTGTACATATTCCCTCAAGTCCTCCTCAAGGCATAGTTTCTATCTTATTAGGTTGAGGTCAGTACCTTTAACAGAAAGGAAAATTCTTGCTCCATAATCCCTTAGACCAAGCAAATGAAGAAATGAGAATGAATTCTTTCAATCTCTGAATACATTTATAGGCAGGTTCTGCCTGAAAATTTATGGTGGCTTGTCTTGTAACACATGAGCTGGGGAATGGGTTTGTTAAAGTTGCACATGTTTTCTGCAAAATGCTAAAATTGGAACGGTTTGTATCTTTCTAGCTTAGAGTTGAAATCAAACTAAAGTTACAGTTCATTGATGTAACTGGGAATTGAAGTCTGAGTTCTTGTGTCCCAAACCCTCAGTCCGCAATGACTATATTACTTTTGAAGGGCCTTCAGTCTCCAAAATGGGCTTGCATAAAGTACAAATGTTACATATACATCTGGAAAAGGGTTCTTCAGGTATCTCCTTTATTTGGTCACACACATGCCTGCAGTTCAAACAAGATACCCATCCTTTGCACCATTTCTTGAAAGGGCTGGACTCAGATTGTTTACAGGTCCCTGAGAACTTGTCCCAGACAATGATGCCTGCTGACAGAGAAGGGGACAAAATGACAATTTGATAAGAAATACTCTTTCCCTTTTCCTAACTGACCTCCTGCCCATGGTGCCTTCATCAAACTGAATTTATTCACATGAACTGAGATGTGAATGAAGAGTCACCAAAACACCACTGCTCCTTTACCAAAACAGGAGGCTTTCTTTCAAGATATTCTTGTGACATGACTGAAGTAGATCAGTGGCTCCCACTGGAAACTTCTCCATTAGAAAACAAAATCAGGTGTTGGTGATGGCAACAGAGAGAAATGCCATCTGGTGAGCTCAGAATCTAAATAAATAAATAAATAAATAAATAAAATATAGGGGTTGGTGTGCTTGTCTTTATTGTCTTGATATTAATTTACCAAGAAACTTCAAGAAAACCATATCTTTTCTATCTTTCAGTCTTAGCCAACCCTCATTTTTGTTTTTCAAAATATCAGTTCATTAATCTTATGATATTTAAAGATAAATTTTTAAAGTAGGACAGGTTTAGTGAGGTTCTCTTTTTTTTTTTTTTTAATTCTGTGAAAATCTCACATCTTTTCCACTGGTCTTGAAACTATTCTGGTTTTGACATTGACAACCTGTATCATTTAAATATCTCCTGGAACTCCACACATTTCAGATCTTCCCTAAAACATAACTTCACAATCATAGTTCTCTGCTTGGCTAAAATTATACGTGAAGCTGTGAGCCACCTACTTCTACCCTTTCAGTAAACATTTCCAAACTTATTCTGTAAAGTTGAGCACCAATTTCTTTTTGTTAATTTATTTTATTATGTATTAACTAGATTTATACTTCCACCTTATTCAATGAAAAAGTGTACTAAATTAAAAAAATGCATTCAATATTTAATAAGCTAAAACACATGTAAAATGAGTAAGAAAGGTAAAGGGAAAAAGAAGGGGTGAGGATACTTTTTAAAGTACATGCTTCTGGCCAGCCACAGTGGCTCACACCTGTAATCCTAGCACCCTGGGAGGCTGAGGCAGGTGGAATGCTTGAGCTCAAGAGCTTGAGATCAGCCTGAGCATAAAGCAAGACCTCTTCTCTACTAAACAAACAAACAAAAAGCTAGGTATTGTAGTCTTAGCTACTCATGAGGCTGAGGCAAGAGGAAATTTTGAGCCCAGAAGTTTGAGGTTGCTGTGAGCTATGATGCCATTGCACTACCCAGGGTGACAGAGTGAGGCTTTGTCTTAATAACAATAATGATAATAATAATAATAATAATAATAATAAATGCATGCTACAAAGCTACAAATGCTTTCTAGATGTGGGCCAAATTTGACACAAGGCTTGCTTCATTTCCTGTGAGTCATATTATTTCCAGGTAGGTGTCCAGCGGTTGGCCTTACTGTCAACTTCTGAGAACATTTCTGCTTTCCCTGTGCTCCATATCTGACCACATTTGTCCAGAGGTACCAAGATTCAGAATTTCCTATGATTTAATCCTTTTGCAAGTGAAACTGCTGGTAGGATCGAATTCCATATTCATTCATCTATCAGATCCACAGATACTTAGCAATTTTTATGCCCAAGTTACTCTGAGAAGGCAGAGAGTTTTGCACAGAAGTTGGCTATGAGGCTGGGTGCAGTGGCTCATGCCTGTAATCCTAGCACTTGGGAGGCTGAGGCATGTGAATTGCCTGAGTTCACAGGTTCAAGACCAGCCTGAGCCAGAGTGAGACCTTGTCTCTAAAAATAGGTGGGTGTTGTGGCAGCCTCTCTTACTTGGGAGGCTGAGGCAAGAGAATCGCTTGAACCAGGAGTTTGAGGTTGCTGTGAGCTATGACACCATAGCACTCTACTGAGGGTGACAAAGTGAGACTGTCTCAAAAAAAAAAAAAAAAAAGAAGTTGGCTATAAGGTCTTTAGGCTCAGACAGACTTGCATTTCAAATACTGGCACCATCAATTCTTAGTGGGATGTTCTAGGAAAATTACATGTTCTCTTTGAATACTAGATTTTGGTTTGTACATTAAAGAAAATAGTGACTTTATGTAGTTATTGAATTGAAAGCATGTATATTTAAGTCTTCAGGAAAGTATGGCACACATCGTGAGTATGTTATAAATTGTGTACAAGTATTCTGTAAGAACCCAAAAAGACTAAGAATAGCCCTTACGCTACACTCACTGTTATTTCAGTTATTCACAAGAAAGCTTATAAATTCTGAGTAGGAAAAGATCTCTGCAGATGGAAGAGGATCTCTGGTGGGCTGATCTTATAAGGGCCAGATGCTCTGAAGAAGTGGTAAGATTTGGGACAGGCAGAGAGCACAGAGAGGACCTGGATTGGAGGGGAAGAGTGTTGAGAACGTCTTGGAGATGAGGGTACGGGAGGCATAGTTGGAGTTGATGAGAAAAGTCATTCATTTCATGGAGCGGAGCACTCATGTATGAAAGTAATGGTCAGAAGGCAGCAGGCAGAGCTGAGACGGGGAGGAAGTGCTGACAATTTTGTAGAGGGGGGCTAAGTGATGAAATAACTCCTGCTGAAAAACCAAAAATCTAATAACTTTAAACTGTACTTAATGATCTAGAATAATCAGTCCATTGGAGCTCAAATGCCTTCAAAGTTGTTTATTTCCATTTTGTTTCCACAACTTAAGCAAAGTTGGCTTACGGGGCCTCCAGAGTGGTTCAATGTCCTGGGGAAATCCCACATTTGCTCATCTTTGAAATGAGAGGATTGGACACCTTCCTTCTGAGCAGCGACACTTCTAAAATCAATAAGCCATTTCCCTCTTGAAAATGAGAATAAAAGTCAACCATCCCTCACTGTTGCTGCTTCACCTCTGCTTGCCTTTGGGGTGTCTCTGGGTAAACTCCCAGATGTCTGCAGGAAATCCTCTGGACACTGAACCATTAAAACAAATAAAAGGCTTCCCCCCCCCGCCCCCAAAGAGTAGCCTAGGTGTTGATTGGACTGAAATTCCATAGAACCCAAAACAAAATGAACTCCTTCCTACATCCCCTAAATCCAAAATCCTTCCATATGCATCTGGAAGCCACTTCACTACTTCCTGATTTTAAGCTTAACAGTTACATTCTGAAAGAGACATGCACTTTGGAATATAAATGGGTGAAAATCAAAACAAAAAATCTAAATACAAAATATAGTGAAGAAGCTTGAACAGATACTTTTGACTTTATTTCTAGCTCTGCTGCTGTTATTTGGTGGGTTTTGAGATGAGGCCAGCAACTTCTGGTTTAGTTCACTTATTTTCAGAAGACATCCCTTATTCTCCTCTATCTTGTAGCATATTTATGCTGAGGGGCTCAGGATATGTAAGCCTTAAAATAGTCCCACAGAATAGCGTAGTGTTTCTGAATCACCAGTTTGAGATAGTGAAAGACAAAGACATATTGCATACTTTCCCTACGGATAGGAGATGCCCTTTTGAAATTCACCCTCTGTATGCACCGAACGGAACATATGCTCATGGGGGAGGATGCCTAGGACTTTTTAAGCTTGCAGCTTGGGGACAATGCAGAAGTCAGAGAGTGGTGTCTGGCTCCAAGCATAAGTGACCAAAGGAATATCCTTCTCACTTTGGCTACATCATGGGGGCAGCTTTTGCTTTTGGAATTTCTGCTTTAGTATATTACCCATTATGTTACTAACAATACCTTTCATAATCTTTAACATAGCTCTCTGTACCTGGTGATTTTTACCTTCTTTGAAGGCTTTCATAGAATACTCCAAGTAATCTAACTTTCCTCTTCATCTTTGACTCCCTCATCTTCTCTGTTCTTCTCAAGTCTAATTCCTGATCTCTAATTTTACCTGCGGCACTCCCTGTGGTCCCACCCTGTGTCCTAGAACACTTACCCATTTATGATTTCTCCCTCTCTTCATTCCATACCTTCCTAAACTTAAACTTCTTCTAGAAAACCTTCCCTGGCTGAATTCCAAGACTAGTCAAGATAACTTTTGATATATACTTTTCAGAAATGCATTCAGTCACTTTGATTTAAAGCAATTTAAATTATTATTTCATTAGGTTTTAATTTGCATCTGGAATATCTCTGCTTTGTTGCAATCTGTCTTAGCTCATAACTTCATTGAAGGAACAGGATGAGTCAAATTCATTTTGAGACGTCCTTGTAGAATAGTATAAACATTTTGTTATTCACTCACCTCCCATTTACTGAACACCTACTATGTGCCAGGCCTTGGACCAGGATCTAGCATTACAGAGATGGACTATGTATTCACTATTATGGAAGTCATCAAAAGCAGTAGTTGTTTCAGTAGAAGTAGGAGTAATATACTATGATGATAAAAACTTGGAAAACAAAAATAAAGTGGACCAGGCAATAGTCCTGTTGGATAATGTGGGTGGCCCAGTGAAAGTTTCTGTAAGGCCTTTCAACTTGATGAAAGACTATATTAAAGCGAGTGTCAAGCAGATTTGACCCAGGAAATAATGACCAGAGCACAATAAGCAGAGAGTGATTGATTTCTGCTTCCTGTGTTGCTTAATAATCCTTTTAAAAGTGTTGCTGTAGATGGTCTTGATTAGGGAAGTGCATTTCCATTTTCTGAATTTGGGGTCTAAAACTGTGTTTGCTTTCTGGCTTTTTTTCTTGATTTCATCCCTGGTTTATCAGAATAGCACTAACAAACGGCTCTTTCTAAATTTCTTTAAGTATATAAATGTCAGGGTAACACAGATCTAAGTTGTCTTCCTATTTTTTTTCTTGATATGCATGCACATGTGAAATTCTACCTTCAGATATTTTTTTTTTCCTGGCACATCAAGGGGGGAAACTTGAGAGTTGGTTCCAGTCTGGGTAATGGAGACCATAGCTCTGTGGCTTTCACTGCACTTCCCAGTGCTGAGTAGACTGCTGGGATTCCACAAATAAATAATAAAAATAATAATGATTTTTAAAGCATTTGGAAACGCTGAGTTGAAAGGTGTGGTGTAAGTGCAATGTTTTATTGTGAAAGTGGCATCTCTCGCATTATCTGCTCCTAATGGAGGGCGGCAGTAATGGAGCAGGAGGCACTTAGGCCTCCAGACCGGGTCCCTGAAGGCGGGGTGGGGCTCGGGCGGGAGCTGTGGTCGCACTTACTGTACTTGGGAACTGCTTCCTTCCAGTCTGGAGAGAAGGTATGAGAAAAGTCACGCTGCTGCTTGTCCCCCTCACCCTTAGAAAGTTATTGCTGTTTGTTATTGACGAGGGATGTGACTAAAAAGCATATTGGAAAAATACTGCAGACTTAATACAATTAATTTAGGTTTTAGTTTGGGGCACAAATAAATGACACATTTGCCACAGGGTGTGTCAGCACCTTGTATATGAATGTACCCTGTGTCTGTGATGTGGATTAAATTATTTCATACCCTCCTCCATTGTATGAAGACGCCCTAGCTCCCATTAAGTCAGAATATGACTACATTTGGAGACAGACCTCTGAAAGAGATCATTATGTTAAAATAAGGCCATTGGGGTGACCTCTAATTCAAACAAACTTGTGTCCTTACGAGAAGAGGAAATTCAGACGCACAGAGACACTGGGAACAAAAACACTGAAGAAAGACTCTCTGAGGACAAAGCAGCAAGAAGGTGGGGCCATCTGCAAGTCAAGGAGGGAGTCAGAAGAGACCAGACCTCCTGGCACCTTAATCTTGGATTTCTAGCCTCCAGAACTGTAGAAAAATCACTTTTTTCCTGTGGTATTGTATTATGGCAGACCTAGCAAACTAACACAGTCGGAGGTTATCTAGACTTCAGATTCACATCGAAGCCTATAGTATAATATTGAAAAAGATAAATATTTTCTATTCAGTAGAGTCTGAAAGCTCCCAACTAAATCCATAGCTTTAATTATAAAATGAACATAACCTGTATCGAATTATGAATATGTTAACATACTGAATGGGGACCAGCAAAATAAGCACCAGATTTAGGCTGTATAGGCACATGAAGGTAGAGTAAAAAAATCTGGTTTCCTTGACCACATTGTCATAATATGCATATATAACAGTTTATTGAATCCAGGCTGTGTAGACAACCAGAAGAACTCTGGCTCCATACAGTCACAATGCATGCCCACAACAAAGACTCGCTGAGAACAGCCCCTTTTCATTCGATCTGAGTATTACCAACTCAAGAGCTGAAAACCTTACCTCTCTCTAAGTACATCTATGTAACCATACGTAAGTTATTAACTTGGCTCCCTGGGCTCTGCTGCTGAAAATATTAATATATTCAAATCTCATGCTAGCTACTGCAAAAAACAGTACATCAGATAAATGTGTTAATATCTTTCTTAGACAAAAGAATCCGGCATTATTTTTTAAAGTATCTTTTTGGTTATCTTGGACTCCTGCTGATACATAGAGGAAGTACGGGCTCTGTACGTCATAAGGTGAAGTGGCCATCAGGTACCAAAGTGCAAGGTTGACTGTATTTATGAAACTGTGTTTATTGTACTCAAAACATACCACTGCCAGGTGAATTATGGGCTGTCTCTTCTGGACACAGATATAGCCTTAGTGGAGCACAGAGTCAAAGGTTTGCTGAGAACCAGCAAACCTTGCAGAAAGGCTGGAGAAGTTAAGGCGAGGATGAGAGGAGGTAACTCCTGAGGCCTGGCCTTTCAGATCGGTACTCTGCGCCTTTAGATCCCAATCTGAGATATATACGATGTGTATAATGACCAGACTTCTCATGATCCAGTCTTGCTGTTCTGCTATTGGCTGCACTTAAGGCCTTTTATCAATGACAACAATGTAGGTGGTCTTCTACCTCTTGTGAGCTACAGAAAAAAGAAAGAGTGACATAATTTTTCACAGCCTGAAATAATTGTGGAAGTACAGATACCGGTTAGGCTCACTATGAATTATTAGTGAAAAAGTGGGTCTCAGAAGTACGTTACATGTGAAATATTTTTCGTCACTTGAACATGTGCCGTCCAGAGCTGGCCCTGTTCTAGCCATCACAGGGAACAAACATTTCACATTCACAGATGCTCCCAATTTGGTGCGGTTTGGAGTGTAATTTAGATCAAACGTCTCCATGTAAATGAGTCAGGGTTTCTTAATTAGGTGCCTCTAAAGCAAAACCTTGGACCACATCAGTAGGTGTGGGTGTGGTACCCACAATACTGGAATCTTTCCTATAGACCAGGCTCTTAGTATCATTCAAATAGAGCTTTTTTTTTGTTTGGTTGTTTTTTTTTTCAGGCTGAGTAATAAATCTGCAGATGGCATAGACAGAAAGACGCTACTTCAGAAGAGCTGTCTAAAAACACTGCCTCTTTGGCAAATGCCTTAAAGTAGGTCATTCTGCTGTGATTTAGCTTTTTCTTTAGAATTGATTGCCAGCTTTTTGTTCCCATTACAAGTAGGGTGCATTCCAGTCCACAGACTTGGTCTTAATTTTTCCAACTGGTGTTTGTTTACTAGGATTTGCAGATCTTCGTCTGAAAATGGCCAATACCCTGTCACAGTGCTAATCAGGCACTTGACCACAAAGTGAAATGGATCCTGGTGATAATCTGGAGATGCTGAAATATTAAATGCCTTAAACACCCAGTCTTCCCACAGCAAAACTGCACTGATTTATATGGTTAGGTTTGTTGAAATAATTGTCCCATCTTTTATACATGTGCAAAGAAGACGTGACAGGATGTAAATGGAAAACTTTTACAAGCCATATAGCTGTTTGTATAGATATTCAGGTTATCTGCTTTTATACTTGGCATTGTTTGTGATTTTTATAGGGGGAAAATCATTGGGTCCCATTTCCCTATCGAGGCTTCGGGATTTACACGCAGAACCCCCTCCAGCATTAATGAGTTACCTGCATAAATTCCCTGGCGATCGATGGGCACACAGACCTTGTTTTGTTATATTAATTATTCCTCACAGAACCTTGACACTGACATTAAATGAGGCCTTAAAAAATCTTGATGAAAGTCTTAAGGTATCTTTTACTGTTCAAATATTAGCATTGCAAAAACTACGTCTAAGGCATTATTCATTTTGTGGTATCACAGGGAAGGAGGGGTTGAGATAAGGAGACAGGAGTGAAGGGAGCAGGCAGTGAACTCTCTGGTCTTAACTCTTTACTGCTTAGTGGCCAGCTTTCCCAGGGATAAGTTCTAGTCCTCAAACTGTGATAATGATGTGATAACAAATGTTAAAATTATAATGAATTAGAAGAAGTGAGTAGTTTGTTTCCTCCAGATTGGTGTTGAATATGTTGTCTTCTCCACAGGCCAAGTTTGTCTTGGCAACGTGTTGGCGTTTTCAGGTGAATTCCAAAATGTCAGTTAACAAGACACAAAGAAGTGGGCTTTGAAGAGGAGGTGGTGATTACTAGCTAGATCTGCTGCAAGATTGACTGGTAAGTATGTCCTTAAGGAACAGACTGGGGAAATGGCTTTAGGTACAATTTTCTTTCATTCCCAGTAAAACTTCTTATACTTAGAAAGAATGTGGAAGGTTTTGATTAAGCAAATGCTCTGGTCAGAAACACTTATTATCATATGTGGATTAGCAGTAATCAAACAACACAATTAATATTAAAATTACAACAGATACCACATTATTATCCTTTGATAATTCACAGGGAACTTTTGAATCTTGAAGTTCTCATTAGGAACTTGAGCTATCTCTGTGCTTGAGTGTGGTTATTAGATAAATGGATGGTTATTAGAAATTTCTGACTGGTGAAATGGCAGCTAATTGAAATTTGTTTGAATCCTTTTAGAGTGCAAGTTATTTATTGAATTACCACTTGATATAGTCTTCAGGTCTTTATAATGCTGATTATTCTGAATTATCTGTTTTTTTATCTGCATTTTTCCCCTTTGCTGGTTACTGATTCTTACTAAGGTTGTCCCAAAGTTGTGTTTAACTCCATTCTTCTCTTTATGCTCTGAACTCCCTTGGTGAATGGACACAGTTTCACAGTTTGAAATATTTACTCTGAAAAGCTAATTCCCAAATCTATATTTCCTCCTTCAATATTACACCTTCACTTACCCCCTTGAGACTATGGTTTCTAAATACCTCCCATTGGTCTACTGCCCACAGGTTACATGGGGCACTATAAAGTCCAGGAAGCCAGGATTCCCAGCCTACATAGGACGAAGGATTAATTACAATTTTACAACAGGCGGAATGAAACTATCTATGGTTGCAGTCAGACCATAGTGGGGGGAGGTGTGTATAAAAAACAACTTCATCTCTTTGGTGATTTACAGTCTGTAACTTCATCTCTTTGGTGATTTACAGGGCTTTCATTCACATGGAACTCTGAATTTTCTGAACGTCCTTTTAGTCTTGTTCTTTAACATAGAAGACACAACTGAAGCTCTGAGAAGCTGCCATCCAAGGTGGCACAGTTAGATTCATAAACCCAGGCCTTAAATTCAGATTTTCTAGTTCTGAATCCAGTGCTCTGTCTGTTCTATTTCCTGGATTCAGTGCAAGGTCAAGTGTCTGGGCTGGACTCTGCTGAATTTCTTACTGGGCCAAACTCAAACAACAGTATATACTCAGAGCTTTTATTTTCTTTAAATCACTCACACACACTAAAGAAGGTAAGGTTTTGTATTATTTCCAGACTGAAGATGATCAAACAGTGGCTGAGAAGTGAAACAATGAAACAATGTGCCTAGAGGCTCATATCTCACCTGGGGCTGACGCTCAGTTCTTCAGATTCTTTCAAACCATCAAAGGCAAATGCATGCAGCACTGTCCACTCACAAATAATGCTGCTTAGGTTGGTTACTGTGAAATTTAAATAGTTTTCAAGCTGGTTTCCCTATGTCTACCCTTGTTTCCCTAGAATGTATTCTCAACACAGCGATTTAAAAAGTGAAGTCATTTTGTATCATTCCTGCTAAAAACTCTGCTACTAGCTCCCTCCTATTTGGATCTGAGAATAAATGCTCACACAAGCTTCCCTGCCCTATGTGGTCTGACCTTGTCAAGATGTGACTTTTGTCCTCTTCCTCCTCTCTGTGCCCCCCATTGGCTCCAGCCATGCTGGCTTCCTTGCTTTGCTGGGTCTCAAACAGACACAACACCTATGTCCACGCTACCTGTGATGCCTCACTGGGGTCATGTCTTCACTAGCACCCTCCTTTCCCTCCGCCCTTTCCTCACATCGCACCCTCTCCATGAGGTCTTTCCGGACGATCTTATTATTACCACAAACCACACCCACAGCAGCAAATCCTCCTTACCCTGCCCTACTTTTTCTAGTTCCTAAGCAATTACCGCCTTCTACTAGGGTACAGCATTTCTTTGTTTATGGTGTTGATTTGTTTTATTTGATTATGTGTATTATTATGCAATCCCCTATAAGGGCGAGGATAATTTCTGTTAAGTTGATTGATCTATCGAAAGCTCCCAGAACAGTGCCTGGCACACAGTTGGTGCTCAGTAAGAGCACATACATGACCTGGTTCTATCAGTGGCATCACTGCTCTATTTAGTGTATAGACAGGACCCCTGGCACTGCCCCAAATCTTCCCAGTCCTTCTTGCATCATATTAAACATGCCAGCAAGTACTCTTGGCATATTTTGAAGTCTCTCTAGGAATTCCTGTTTTCTCTCTGAGTTCCACAGCCAACATAGGAACAAGTGCTCTTTGGTCATGTCAAGAAAACACCTGGGCTATCAGCTTTGCCTTGGCTCCTCCTTTTCACCCTCCATTCCCAAATCCACCTTACACAGGACCCTTGGATAACCTGTGTCACTTAGTGATGGGGATACTTCTGAGGATGCATAATGAGGCGATTTTGTCACCGTGCAAACCTCACAGGGTGCACTTGCAGACACCTGGATGGTGCAGCTCACTACACACCCAGGCTATGTGGTACAGCCTATTGTTCCTGTAGAAAGCATGTTACTGTATAGCTGAACAGTGTAGGCAACAATAGGTATCTGTGCTCTAAACTTAGAAAAAGTACAATAAAATACTGCATCGTAATCTCATGGGACCTCCATCTCATATGCTGTCTGAAACTGACAGACATCTTTTGTTATATGGTACCTAATTGTACTTAAAACACAGACAAAGGCAGAATTTACATTCTTTAGCATTTTAATAATCTGCACGAGACATCAGATTCCAACTTTTGCGCCAGCCCCTCTCATAACCTGGGCTGTCCCTGCACTCACTCAGGGTCTCTCCTGCTCCTTTGCCTCTGGACATCAGAGAGACTGCTTATGGCCACATCCCAGCACCCATTTGCCTTTCCTCTATCTGTCCCATGGACCATTCCCATGTTCCTCAAATCCCACCAGCACCACCTTTCACAGGAGAATTCTCAACTCTTTTAGCCCATTTCTCCCCATTTAAATCATCAGCTGCACATATTGTGTAATGATCAATTATTCTTTACTCTTTTTTTCTTAAGGGCTTAGGCCCCTGTTCGGTTACTAGCTCTGCAAAGGCAGGACCTTAGACTTCCTCTCCATGTTTCTTTCATCTTCCCCGCTCCGGCCTGCGTAGTGAGCAGCAAGGGCAGGTACCCTGTGGTGCTGTTGACTCACGGGTGCTCCTGTGCTGCTGCTTCTAGGTGTGTGTGTGTATGTGGGGGTGTGTGTGTGTGTGTGCTACGCCATGTCAGCTGTCGCTAGCTGAACATAGCAAATGATAGGTTTTGAATGATATCTCAAGTTTATGTATTGCTGGCACGTAATAGCATTTTTGTAGCTATATTGATGAGGTATATATTAGGATAAATGTATATTTAACCCCCAGCCTTATTTAGTATAGAGCACATCTAAATGTAGGAAACCATACTGCTTCTACCAGTGAATAACTGTGTCTTGCTTTTTAAGTGTGTGAGTGTGTGTTCAAGTGTGTGTTTCTTCTCAAGCATCTAACGTGAATTCTATCATTTAAGAAGTCACAGAATATGTAGATATTAGTAAATAACTAAAGAATATAAACACTAGTCTAACCAACAATTAAGAGTCCTTTTTTTTTTTGTTTTGTTTTGTGACCGGGTCTCGCTCTGTTGCCCAGGCTACAGTGCAGTGGCATCACTGTAGCTCACTACAACCTCCAACTCCTGGGCTCAGGTGGTCCTCCTATCTCAGCTTTATGAGTAGCTGGGACTATACGTTCCCACCACAATGCCTGGCTACATTTTCTATTTTTAGTAGCGACAAGGGTGTCACTCTTGCTCTGGGTGGTCTTGAACTCCTGACTTCAGGGGATCCTCTCCCAGGTGTGAGCCACCATGCCCAGCAAGAGTCTTTAATGATATATTTAGGCTTTATCATGAAAGCCCAGGTACCAGATACCAATAAACTCCATTTGCATAATATAGGCTTAAAAATAGCCCATTCCCTGATATTTTGTAGCCACTATGGTTTTATTTTCCAAAGCTCTGAAAGCACTCCCTTTGGTGTCCAGGAGTTAAGCTTTGACAGTCTGCACTGTGCCATCTTGACGCATCTTGACAGCCAGATGATTTTGGCCGTGGGCCATCACAGACCACTGCTGTTACATCTCTCTGCCTCAGCACCAAACAGTGAGTGGAGAGCAACACTGTTGGAGCAGGCATTTCGTTTAGTAAAGCATGTTCTGCAACTGAATTCTTTACCCTCTTTCCCCACATGGTAAAAACCAGCCTTGGAGTTGGTTTTGGAATGGATTATTATTTTGGATGTTCTATGTTTCTGCTTCACTCAGTTTTTAGGACAAATGAAGTGAAACCCATAATTCTGGGTGTCAACTCTTACTGTAAAGTCCTCTTTCTTTTTTTCCTAGCCTCTCAGTCACTCCTCCTATAGAACCTGGTTTCTGAAAGTATGGTCCCTAGGCCAGCAGCAGCAGTGTCGCCTGGGAGCTTGTTCTCTTGAAGAACTGCAGTCTGTTCCCGACTTCCTGAATCAGGATTTGCATTTTGAACAAGATCCCTGGGTGATTTGGTTGAGAACACTGATGTTTGAGAAGCTCTCAGTTTCTCAAAGTCAGCCCAGGGACACGTCATGTGGCAGTGGTGCTGGCCACAGGTCTTCCCACTGTCTGCCAAGACCCACTTGATATCCTTAATCATTCAAATCCCCCTGCACTCTCACACTTCAAAGAATGCTTCCTGAGCCCAGGGAGTGTGTCACACGGAACAGGTGCATCTGTGTCGACAGAGGGCAGTCTTTTATCCTAGCCAATTAGTTGACACCGTTAGGCCCTTCTGAGGGAGCCTGGGTGGTGAGGGGTGAGGCCTTTTAGATGGGATGCAGGATGGCAGCCCTTACCACTTGTGGTCATTAAAGTTCCCGTGGTGCTTTTTTGTGATAGAAGGGATTGTTAACCTTGGTGTCCTGGCTGGCTTCCCATCTGTGTAATTGCATGCAGCCTTCCTAAGTCTGCTCTGTAGTTTCAATTAGGTAAAGTATTGTTCACTTCTTGTACTAAACTGCTGTGTTGTGTGGCTACAGACTGCTAATTAGCTGGTGTTTTTCAGGTAGCTCCGTTCATGATGAAAAAAATACTCTCTCAGGTCATCTCCTTTCCCACCCCCATGCTCCCAGACCTGCAAACCCACCCACAAATGCATGCCAGTTTTCTATACATTACTGTTTCTTGCATGAAAGTGCTTTGCAAACAGAAATTCCTAGAACATGACAATGAACATTCTCTAATTTCTCTATGTAACCACCTGCTTCTAAGCTAACCTAGCCTATTATAGGGTGTGTGTGTGGGACCCATGCAGAGAATAAAAAGGATGTGATAATGGGCAGATAAAATAGGCTTTCCTCTGCTAAGATGAGGGTTAAGTTTCTGTGATTGCTGGGGAAGTAAAAATTGCTTTAAGAGGTTGGCATATAAGGAATTGGCTATTTTCAGTGTGATATGAAAGAAGGGTGAGGTGAGAGAGTATAGGGCGTGCATTTTACTTCTCTTTTCCCACTAGCTAAGAAAATAGTGGAATGAGCAAACTTGAAGTAAAATGTCACTATGGGGGAAGTCTGACTCTAAACAGGAAGTGTGACACCAGGAGAGAGAAGAGAATCCCTTTCTAATGACTCTAAGGTCAGCACCTAGCAAGTACCTATGAAGTCTCAGAAATGGTTGTTGGAAATGAAAGAGAAGAGGGGATATTTGGGTGAGCAGGAAGCCAAGACAGCAGAGTTGTGCTCTCATCAGGGGAAAGATGTGCGTGAGACTGGAATTTTTCTGAGACGGACAGTGACTGTGAAAAACGTGTCCACATTGGGGAAAAAAATCAAGTTAGGTTGAGAGTATCACTCTGCATATCTTTTGACTATGTAAGCAAATTTAATGTTTTGATAAGAATAGAGACATAAATTAATTAAAGCTCCTTAAAGTAATTCCTTTTATCTTTTCATACCCCCAACTCTATGGGAAACAAATGAAAATCAATAAAATAAATAAATAAACGAACAAAACTGATAAAGGGAAGACTATTAAGAGGTGCAACCTGACTATCAATTCATGAAAAACAGGGAAAAAAAAATGTTTCTAGTGCCAGAAAACTAGGACCTATATCATCCTCGCTCCTTGCAATGTTTCTGTCCCAAAGTGTTCTCCTTGTTTTTTTTTTTTTTTGAAAATGGCAAAGAAGAAAAGGGGTTTACTCACTTCAATAGATAGATTGCCTGAGCACTGTAAAAGATAGGCTGGTTTGCAAATTGTGGTACAGTCCCTGCAAGAGGGGACTGTACAGCCGAGAAGCTGGGATTGAGAATGAGATTTGAGGGATGTGAACATTCCCATGTATGGAAAGGGAGGGTCCCAGATTCTAGGGGGTTATTGACCCGGTAAAACTGCCTTCATTTTCAGCTCAGAATCTATCACATAATAAGTGGTCAATATGTATTTGTTTCTTAAATAAATGGGTGGATGGATGATGTAGGCAGTAATGCTTTTGGAAAGTCTCAGAGTCAGGGGCAGAGAAAGAATCTGAGGATGATGATGAACAGTGGGAGGAAAGTCAGAGAAAAGAGACGAGGAAAATGTGAAAACAGTTTAGTTAAAAAGAATATGAGTGGGACATGGCAAAGGAGACGACATGACTGGAAGTGGAACATAGGGATCTGCATGCCAAGGGCAATATTTAACAGAAAGCATATGAGTTCTATATGTATCTTCATTTCCTTTTTAGATGTTAATAAGTGAAACTGGGGAAAAATTATAGACCAAAGAGTGTCATTGTGGCAGAAATAAAATAGGCTTACAAACTCTACTTTTTAAAAAAATTGAGCTTTCCTGTTATTTAGATGCTTTCAAAGGAGATTTCCTCAATGGCCTGATCTAAACAGCCTCAAAACTCCTTTCTTGGCCCCCCCCAGAGACTCTCATTCAAGTTAAGCCCAGGGGATTCATAGCATACTGCTTCAAACTCCAGTGTGGGCTGGGTCTGCGACCAGCCACAGACTAATTGTTATTTATGGCTGAGAGTTCCTTCTGTCCACTGCCCGTCTCCCATCTTTTCTCAGCCTAGACATTACAGTCTTGAGATCTGAAATCTCATCTATAATCTGCACTTTTTTCTTGCATGAAGAAAAAAAACCCAGCGACATGGAAATGTGCAGATACCCTGTGTTAACTATTCCTGGATGTCACCCTGCAGCTCTAATTTCTGCTTTCTCCTCTGCATTCGGGGGAGCGCTGCCGGACTTGTCAGCACCTTGTCACTGCTTCCTGTTGCGTGGGCTACCATCGGACTCTGTGTTCTTAACAATGATGCATTAAAAAACCCACAAAATCCTTCACGATTAAAAAGAAATATATATTAACAGGTAAAAAACATTTTTTAAAAAAGGAAGCTCCTTTAAAAAATTTAGTTCCCGAAGCGGGTGCTGCTTGTAAAGGCTGCACAGTCTCCACTAACTGCAGTGCAGGCTCGTCTTGTTCAGGCCCATGATGCTCTTTCGTTCAATGACAAGGATGTGGGCAGCCAATATAATTTAGCTAAATAATACACAAACGTCAAGAATACTTTCATGTCTTATGTACACACTAGAATAAACCACTAGAATGAAATGTTTTGTTTTTCTTTTTAGGGGAACAGCCCCATAGTTTATGAAGAGCTTCACTGACATGAAGTGGCTGAGAAATATTATTAAAAATAACCTATTTCAATGGCTGAGGTTTTTGCTTGGGTTCAAAACATGGAGGCCTGGAGAGGAAGGTGACAAGCTGAAAACAATGAGGGATTAGGCTTGTCCTAGAATTCTTATGGGCAGGAGGGAGAAAAATAAGTCCAGAAAGAAATGAAAATGAGGGAACTAGTTTCTCAGAATTTAAAGGTGAGCCGAAAGGAATTGGCAGCTGCCTGGACCCGGCAGCCAGAGAGGCCATGGTATCTGACACACGTGACAGACGGAGAAACAACAGCAACGCTCCCCAAACAACTCGCCTGTCGGGTTTGCCAGGAGGCCAGATGCTGCTTCTGGAAGAGTGTCTTCCGAGGGTGGGCATCCGGATTCAGTGCTTTCCATTTACAGAGGAGAAAGAAGGCAGTCAAAGGCAGCACCATCACTGTCTTCTAAAAAACGCGCTGTTTTGAAGTGTGCATCTTTCCACATGTTCACACACACACGCGCGCGCGTTAGTGAATGATGAACTTGTTTTTAAAAAGAACCCTTAAAAATGAAACTTTCCTGAGTGCTTTCTGGATGGAATGCAAGGTATTAGGGTCAGGGAGAGAGGAAGAGAGGACAGACACTAAAACCCCTTCTATATAGATGGAGGTTTACTAATTAATTAGGATTAATTAGGAAATTTTAGGTAAAGGGCGGGGATTATATCTGGTGTTCAATTAAAAAAAGAGAATTCAAGGGCTTGGCTTGTGCCTCTATCACTGTTGGCTTGTCTTTCTCATCCTTTGTTTTACCATTCCTTCTTCCCTGGAAATGCAGTCGAGTTTTGGTATTGGCAAGAAAGCAGAGTGTGGTCTAGCAAACTGGAAATCAGGTGACTTGAGGTCTGGTTGATTTTTTTCCCCCCTTCCACTTTGAAGTTTGCTGTGTCTCTGCTCCTTTAAACAGGGGAACCAAACTTCTTTATACACTTGCAGTAGGCAAGCTTTTGTAATCAAGGTGATTTTTTTTCTTATCTGATGATAAATTTATCATTTAAGGTCGTAGAAAGTTAATATTGGACCTCAAAAAGATGATGCACAGGAGGTTTGGGCTGGCCTGACAAGACATAGGAACAGTAGAAGTTCTTTAATTTACTAATAGGAATTATGATCGAAGACGTAAAAATGAATTTTCATATTCCAAGATCCATTACTAATCCCAGATAATCAAGAAATCAGGAAAACTGGCAATCTCTTGATGTACTGTGGTAATTGCTCTAACAGGCTCTGAGAACTGGCAATCTGACCATGTGCTGCAGTAATTGATCCACCAGGCTCCCCCCATCACTGGGGTGGTCACAGATCCCTGACTAAGGCTTCCTCAGCCCAGCCAGCCTCTTTCAGCACTCATTCATCCTTGTGCTGCACCCTCTTAGTATTAAAAGTCTTTTTTTTTACAATCAGAAGAGTATTCTTCTCATTATCATGATGAAAAGATGAATATCAGGTGAGGGGAGATAAATTCAAGAGGAATATCTTACTTACAAGTACTCTCAAGATGGACTATTCCCCAGTACTACTCTGAAATATATCACGTTTCTAAGATTCCAGGCTTAAGAAGTTGATCTTAAGGGGACCCACTCACATTAGATTAGATTACCATCATCTTGCTCAATGAAGTCACATGACTCCATTTATTCAACACAAATTATTGAGTATCTACAGTATGTGGGACACTGTACAACAGTGGTTCTCAACCGGTGGGTTGCAACCCCTTTGTAACAATGAAAATACATCACGGCATTAGGAAGCTTGAGAACCACTGCTGTACGAGGCTCTGGAGATATAGCTGGAATCGAAATGACACAAATTCCTGTCTTTTTGGATCCAGTGCTCTAATAGCAGAAGGATTTAGGTCAGTTCTTTATAATTTCCATTCTCATCAATATTTTCAGGATCTGAAAAATGCTACAGAGTATCATTTTTTCTTGCTAGATCATTTATTTCTATAATTTTTCAAAAGCTGAAGGATGAAGGTAAGAATAGTAGCTTGTCATTGTTAGAAATTCTGCCCAATGTCTTGTTATCAGATATCCTTTGTGGAATTAGTAGATTTAATCACAAAATATAATCCCTCTCTTCTACTCTTGCCAAATTGTCTTTCTATCAATATGCCTGCCATTCTCAGATGCCTTTCCTGGTTTATCTTCCTCCGACCACGCTCTCAAGATTAGATCTCTGGGAATCTGTCCTTGACTCCCATTGGGGAAGCTCACACTGTCCCCAATGTTACTCAAAACTTTACCCCAGTTGAGTAAAATGGTCTATCTTTAAACTGACCATTCCAAAATTTATACCTAGATCTCAATCACCTTTCCTGTATTACTAATATCCTTTACTCGATTTTGCTAACAGAATATAACAATGACCCAATCACATCATGTCCCCCAAATTCCAGCTTCTTTCATGCCTCCAATTTGGTCCTTTTCCTGTCAGTGATGTAAATTAAGGATATCACCATTTAGCTAATTCATAACCTGGGTGTCATCCTGGAATCCTCTCTCCTCAACATCTTGCACATACTTGGTGGGCACATCCTGGTAAACCCACCTCCTCCATGCCTCTTGCATCTACCCTCTCCCTCCATTCTCCCCCCACCCCCTCAGCTGGGGATCTCTGGTGTGAACTGCTATCAGCCTCTTCACTGTTTCACTTCTTCTGGGGGTGACTTCCTACCATCCTCCACTCATATAAAACTGTGATCTCTATTAAGTACAAATCTCATCACTTTATTTCCCTTCTTTAGATCCTTCAGTGATTTTCCTAATGTCTACCAAAAGTTTTGAACTCATTAGCAAAGCATATGATGTTCTTCATAATTTCACTTGTTTACAGCATTCAAGGCTCATGCTCTGCCACTTCTCTTTCTGCGTCCCAATTCTCTGACCGTCTCAGAGGACGCCCCGTTTCCTCATCACACCAAAGCTCTCCTTCATCCCCGTGCACACGGTGTTCTTTCCCCTTAAAGCATGCCTGTTTCTGACCAACTGACATTTTTAAAGATGGCCTTTTGGACATTTTAAAAGAGGCATTCCTTGATTTTTCTCCTCTCATAGCATCTTGTGATATTTTACCATATTTTCCACAAGTGTATACTAACTTATCTACCTTAGGAGACTATAAGATACTTGATGGTAGGAATTCTTTTCCTATCTCCAGCATTGTTTTTTTTTTTTTTTTTTTCTGTAAAGGGTCAGATAGTAAATATTTTTGGCTTCATGAAACTTGTTGTGGCTATTTAATTCTTGCTACAGAAGACACAAAACAAATAAGAAAAAAATAGGTGTGTATGTTCTAATAAAACTATATTGTCAAAACCAGAAGGCAGGTTAGATGTGACCTATGGGCCATAATTTGCCTTCCCTGATTTTGTTTAGGTCTAGGAATATAGCAGGTACTCGTTTAAGACTTACTGAAGGAATTAGTGGGTAGGATTTTACAGTTAAAGAACATTTTCACAAAAGCGAATTTGACCTATTTCACACATGAACAAAAGGGAAAGCTAGAAACATTAAGATATTTTCTCAGTCTTGCACAGTTTCTAAGGGTTGAGATTCAAGTCTATGTCTTATAGTTCCAAATTCTTTCCATTAGGTAAAAGGTCAAAATTCACAGTGGAGAAGTGTGAGGCAACTTAAAAAATTTACCTTGTAGGCAAATTAGATTTCATAGGGTGGACCATTACTAATAAGAGTGAAGGCAGTGATAAATGGGTCAGTAGCTACTTTAAGTTTTCTTGTTTCCTATAATTCAGTGGAAAATGTTACCATTTAACTGTTAAATCTAAAGATCTAAACAGTAATAATTTCACTCCCGTCTTAAAACCTTATCTTTTAGAGCCTTCCTCTAGAAGAAGGATATGCCATTGGAAGGATCACTGAACCCTAGTCCCTAGCTCACAAACCTTATAAATCCTGTGCCAAGATGTGTCCTAAGTAGATGACATTTTAATGATTACTACGGGGAGTTGGGAACTATTGCTTCACCCTCACAATCAGAGTAATTAATTTTCTTAACTACCAAGCCAAATTCTGCCACGGGAGTCCAGTTGAGAAATTTCAGGCCCATAGGAAGTATATTAGCTCTTCAAAGTGATTAGGGTGCCATTTTAAATACACAAGCATAGAAGCTATTAAGCTTCTGGCTTATTCCGAACAACTTGTAAACCCTGACCTTTGGGAGGAGAGAGGGAAGAAGGAAGAGAAAAAAGAGAGAGTAAAAGAAAATAATAATTTGCACAGGTTGCTCATTTTCCAGTAAAAATACCCAGGGCCTGCAAGTCTTTGGATATCAGGTATTGTGGTTGGGTGAAAGACCAAAGCGTACAGAAAAAGAACGGAGTGCCAGAGACAGCACAGAAAAACATATCCTGCTCCAAAGCATGGCAGAGCTGAACATTCAGAGGCCTAGATGGGGAGGCAATGTCATCAACCATTGGCCTGGGTGATCAGAGAGGACATTCCTTAACCACATCTAATGTTTTCCCCACAAATATCAGAAAAGCCCACAATGCCATTTTAAAGACAGGGTGGACAAATTATTTCCTCACCATTGTTTCCTCAGAGAAACCTTTTATTTCTAGGTCATCATCATTTAAGTTGCCTCTGACATGCTTTTGTAGAGTATTTTATTTAACATCCATGAAGACCACAGCTACAGAAGCTTTAAATATCGGGTTACTTCCACAAAATAGCCATAGCTCGACAGTTTCTCCTTTCAAGGAGGCATTCGACTGGCATGCTTCCATGAGATTGTCTACTCAGCCATATCGGTTTTTCACCTTGGAATTCTATGAACAGCTGGACAATTTTCTTAGAGTCAATGCAAAAAGGAAGATTTTGCTTCTCTTTTCAACCTATTTTACAAAGTGTGTGTCTCCTACAAGAATATTTATTGGCACCTAAGATCTACAGCAGATATACACCTCCAAGGCTATTTTCAAAATTTAATGAATGGCATTATTTCATAAGTCATTAAAAGTCACTCATTTCTAATTTGACTTTCTCAGAGAAACATTTACACGCAGGAACATGTACATGAATGTTGTTTTCTGTCTTTTCTTCCCTTAAAAATTTGAAATTGTTTTGACTTCCAAAATGCGTGCCACAAAGTAAATCTGGCTAACTAGTTTAATTAAGCTCTGCAGAAATACTTGAATTTTTATTTTCTAAATTTTCGGCAATTATCATGTATTATAAAAATAATCTTAGAAATCAAAATGTGGAAAAAGACTTCAGCAATATCTAGAATACTTCACTAATAGTAATGGCAATAAAAATTCCAGTACTTCAAAAGGGCATCACCAGGGCTATGTGGTTATGTAGTTGATAGGATTCTAGGAGTGTTTATACTGGTCACCGAGTTATAGGGTAAAGCCCTACCAGCTTCAAAATATCTCACCTTCCAGGCTTTCACAAAGCCGGGTTCTGTTCTGCTTGGCAGGAAATTCTCACCACAATAAGTTAGAGAATGCAGCCAAAGAACTGTCCATAGGAAATTGCTATATCAGGGGAAGTTCTTGAAAAGAAGCCCAGGAAGACGCGCCTATCTATCTCCAATCTCCCCACATCTGCCCCAAAGTCGGGCAGACTGGATGATCGTCTCAGCAGGCCATCACTGGGAAGGTGAAGAGTTGGAACTGAGCCCGTGGGAGATGCAGCCAGGTAAAGAGGAAGTCAGTGACAGAAAAGAGTTTGAACTGAGTGCAAAAATGGGGGAGTCACGTGGGGTGCCACCCAATGAGGCATGTAAAAACAGCCTCATTGGAACTCTGGGAAACTGAGTTAGGCTATTAAGGAAACTCAAGTTTTGAAAAAAAGGTTCTGAGGTTGGATAAAGAGTTTTCCAGAAGCTAGGAAATTTGGCAGTAATTTACCCCATATTATCTCAGCAATTCTTCCTATACTTATTTCATTAAAAATTATTTTATATTTTCCTCATTATAAAAATAATACCTGTTGACGAATAATGTTTATTGGTACCTATTATTTACAAGATACTGTTCAATACTCTTCAGAAACATTTTTAATAAATTCCTCATGATAAGAAAAGGTTCAATTATAATTTCCCTTTTGCAGATGAAAAAATGGAAGCTTAATCTCTTGAGCCCAAGAGTTTGAGGTTGCTGTGAGCTATGATGCCATGGCACTCTATCAAGGGTAACAAAGCGAGATCCTGTCTCAAAAAAGAAAGAAAAGAAAAGATGGAAGCTTAGAATTGAGTGACTTGGTCAAGTACACCTGCAGTTAAGTTGCACAGCAAAGACTCACATTCAAGTCTGCCTCACCTCAAAGCCAGTTTTGTCTCCTTAACTTTGATGTCTCTCTCTATACCATCATTAGGAGAGAAAAGGAAATGCATGAAAAAACTCTCATAATCTAACACCTCAAAGAAAAAATTACAGCACTTCAGTAAATATTTTTATAATCTTTCCTATATGTACAACTTTTCCCCCACATAGTTATAATTATACTCTCCTTGAGTGTGTACAATATAGTATCTCTGATCTTATTTAACCTCACACAAGTATTTCCATAAGCATTTTAAAGCAAAAAAAAAAAGCCATAAACTCCATTTTATAAGCTGATAGGATTTTTCATGTTCTATATAACCCTTTCCCTATTAGTAAACACTGATGTTATTTCCAAGTTTCCACCATTGCAACAGTGCTGTCATACACAATTTCATCTGCATAAACTTTTCCCCTTTATATGACTAGTTTGAAGGATATAAAGATTTGCAAGGTCTTTATTCTTGAAATATGTTTCATATATGGTTTTTCCAATATGATGGCTGGTATACCCCAACCAGCAACAAACAGAGGGCTTGATTCAATACACACTTGTCAAAGTGGGATTCACCCTGTTTTATTTGTTTTCTATACCTCATCTTCCTCTTTCTCCCATCTGCTTTTAGAAAATAAAGAAAAGGGCAGTGTTCTGAACAATATCTCCTTTTGCTGTTTTTATTGCTGTCAGGGGGACTGTTTTCACAATTACCCATCATTGAAATATCAGACTTATCTCTATGGCTTACTGGATATGGGGGATAAAGGAATAAAAGAAATAAAAGTTGTGTGAACTTTTTCTTTGAAAAATCCTGAAATTTGAACTACTCCTTTGTATTGAATGTTCATCACTCACTCTGATCCAACTATAGCCTTCACGGGGCCTCCTGGGTTCTCTTCTCCTTCTATCTCTTTCACACTATGTTCTGCTGCCAGATGGCTCTTTCATAAACACTGAGGACCCCATGCAATTTTCTGGTACATAAAGTGTTAGTGGTTCCCTATTTATTACTTAACTCCTTTGACTGGCTCTCAACCTCCAGCTACTACCCATCAGCAAGTAGACCATCTTTCTAGGTCCTCCTTCCCATTAACTTCATCTTCACCCTGCCTCCCTGACTTTCCAAAGAAGTAGGGTACAGGAAAATGTATTTGACTCTTACATTTTATAGAGATGGTCTTGCCATTTATACTATGATTCAGAAGGTACTACAGGAGCTTCCAGGGCCTATCACTGTAAAATTTATGAAGGTGCCATTAACAAAGATTTCTGGTTGATAGCATTTTGAGATGATAGCTTATTCTGAATTTCTGGTCTCCAGTAAGGGACAGCAGAAGCATAGAACTTGATCTTGACTTTGATCAATAGTGAAGACTCTAGACTTTGAAATTGTTCAGCCCATGTGGCCATTGTGAAATCTTATGCTTAATATAATCGCAATCCTTTAAAAATTCTGGCTTTTGTGCACAGGATTTCCATCCACCCTCTAGTCCACTGTGCTGTGTTAAGCTTTCTCAGTTGTTAGCTGCTCTGCTTTGAGAGAGTGTTTAACTCAGAGCTCTGCAAAGATGGAGTGCTATTCTGCTGACTGTACAGTACGTAGGTCAAGTGGAATTTTTGGCACTTCATTACATCTCCTGACCCTCACTAAACAAACTTCAAAATATATATATTTGCAACAATTTGGAATAAACACTACATACAAGTGTTGATAGTAGATTTTCTGAAGAACTACCAAATGCATCAAGACTAAGGAAAACATTCTAATGATTCTTTCAAACATGAATGTATTTAAATTCTGTTAAACAATCTTCTTATTTAGTCTTCTCAGGCTTTGATGACATGCCACGATTGGCTGTTTATCAAAAACTTAGCAAAAAACGCTTAACAAGATATAATCGTGTGCACACACTTGTGCATAATTAAACCTTGTTTATAAATTGGTGTAGGGTGAAATATGGTCACGCCACCCAAGAAAGGTTTGTGGCTGACAAATAACACTTTTTCTTTCCATCTATAAATGACAAATCTTAAAATGAGAATGCTGTGAAGTGATATAAGAATCTGATCTTAAATCTTCATTTAAAGCATCTATTTCCATCTGTACTGAACTAAATGAAAGTTTTTGCAAAATTAGGAAATTAACTTAGATATTAGAAACACAATCAGGCATTAATTCTTAAAACTGGGATTATGTGACATAGACTAAGAGGATCTTCATCTTTTGAAGGTTTTTAACCAGAGAGATTCTCTTTTGTGTGTTTTATTTTTTTCCAAAGGAGGATTTAGCTGACTTTTAGCTTCTTCATTTTATAGCTGTTCTTTCAGTTGGAAAAAAAAAAAAAAGGAATAATTGAGGCTGAGTAATGGATATTTCTCAAGAACTTCAAGACTAGGTATTGCATAGCATTAAAGGGTATGCATTTCCATTTGTTTTATGACTTTGTCTAGTTAAAGTTACCGAGATAAGCACTCCAGTATTTATTTGTAACTCTAAACCCCTTTCATGGTGCGTCTGGATCCTAAGGGAAAAGAATTAACATTTGAGGAATGCTTACCTTGTGCCAGGCATTTTATATGCATTATCTCATTTAATTCTCATAGCCACAAGATATGGTTGATATCATTTAATTTACCTATTACTTGCCTAAGATCATAACAGGAGTAAAGTATAGACTAAGGATTTGACTCTAGGCCTCTCTTTCTGTTTCTTTAAAGCCCAAGATCCAGGGTGGCGCTTGTGGCTCAGTGAGTAGGGCGCCGGTCCCATATGCTGGAGGTGGCGGGTACAAATCCAGCCCCGGCCAAAAACCACAAAAAAAAAAAAAAAAAAGCCCAAGATCCTTCCACGAAACCACACTGGGTTTCCCATTGAAGCCAGCATGTGCAAGAGACAAGAAGGAATATTTTAGTAATAAGAGTTGTTCTGAATTTTGAAATAAAGTTCCTCCTGAGTGTAAAATAAGAGAGAAACTAATATGATGAATTAGATGAAAACACGTTTCCTAATGCAATGATTGGTTTAACAAGTTATGGACTATCCATACCACAGAAAGCTAGGCCATCATTAGTAACATTAAGACTCATGGAAAGGCTGTCCATGAGTTGCAAAATATTTGCAGAACAATCCATGGAGTCTGATGTTCTTTAACAGAAGGAACAGCCATGTGTACCTGCTTGCATGGGCTTAGAAACAGATCAGAAAGGATACATATAAAAATGTTAGTTACTTTTGCTCTGCAGGCTAAGAGTGACTAGTAGGAAAATTTCAGTTTTTAATGGATTTGTATCTCTGTTGCTTTCTTTGGGTGCACTTACATGTATTATGTTCACAATTAAAAATCATATGATGGATTAGTTGAACAATCTATAGCAATGACTCATCCCAAGTAATGGGTAAGATAATTAAGGTGATTTAATCTCACAAAAGCAAAACTGCCCAATCTATTTGAAACTCTATCAGGCTTCAACATTACTGTGTATATAAGTGTGGAGCGAAAGCTAAAACCTCACCACTTGTACTGTACTTTGCCTTATCTAAAAAAGGCGTTAACAAAAGGCAAATGAGAACAGTCATTTCAGACTTAACATGTCCCAAATGGAGCTCTTGAATATGCTTTTCCGGTGCAACTCATTTCTCCTCCAGTTTTACCCATCTCTGCATGTGGCCCTATCATTTCCACTTGCCCAAGTGAAAACCAAAGAAGCACACTTGATTTCTCCTCTCCTCTCCATACTATGTCCCAACCAGCAGCAAATCCAAGCTGTTTCACTTCCACAGTGTCTCACGCATTTCTCTCTGGGGGTTCCACTCAAGCTACCAAAATTTGCTGTCTGGACTATGAAGGCCCCTGTGTCTTTACATTTGCAATTCATTCTCCACTCAGCAGCCAGAGTGATATTGTATACTCCTTCAGTTTAGCACTCTCCAGTGGTTCTCCCCTGTGTTTAGGATGGGGTCCAAGCCTCTCACTGTGGTCCACAAGAACCTACATGATTGGATGCTGGTCTCATGTCTGAGCCCTCAGCTCCCCACCCCATTCCCACCCCTCACATTAGGCCCTAGTGGTCCTGGCCTGCTTTCTGCTTTTCAAATACTGCAAGCTCTTAGGGTCCTTGTGGAATTAATTCTCTTCCCTTAGCTGTCTACTAAGCTAAGACAGCACCTTATCAATGTGAACCAACATTTCACAGATGGGGAACATGGACTTCAGAAAGTTTGAATAACCCATTTGTGGTCATAGCACTTGGTACATGATAGGGCTTGATTTTGAACTGATGTCTGAAATCATTTCATGCTCTTTCATTACATTAGATAACAAAGTTAAGAAGGCCCCTCCCTGGTCCCCAATAATGGTTCTAACAATCAGCAAATGTCTACTTGTTGAAAAGGCCATGAAGAATACATTCTTTCAGAAGTTCCTTTTCTGAGTTCTCCTTCCTATCTCTACCACATTCTCCAGTAGCTGCAAGAAGAGTTAAGTCAACTGGGGGAGGTAGAAAATATACAATGGATGGATTTGGAAACTCCTCTCTTAGAGAAGTAAAATTAAATGCTTCTCATTTAAGAAATTAGTATAATATGACACACCCAGAAACCCTCATAACTTACTTAGTTAGATGTCCAAAGAGAACTTTCATGGTGTCACGATTTGGTGGAGGGAGTTTTTGTACAAGAGACTTTATGGTTTCAATTCTTGTGTTATTGTCTTGCTTTTCTGGAAAAAAAATTAAAAAAGAAGGTTAGAAAAAAACCCTACATTTCATAGGTATAAAAGAGAATTTTCTTAGAAGAATTTCAGACTAAGTTTCAGCAACTGAAAGTCCTAATCAATGACCAAAGGAAATACGTATATTCAACCTGGTTATGATGAGTTAATTACAACTCTGAATTAGACCAGAGTAACTTGAAGGCAAAAACAGTGTGAATTTGATGTGATCTTCCTGTTAAGATCAGGTATTCTGTCAGGTTTCTTAAATTTCCTATTTTACAAGGTGTGGCAGGGTGGATAATGGCCTTACAAAGCTATCCACGTCCCAATCCACAGAACATGTGACTATGCTTTTCCAAAAGGGATTTTGTAGATGTGATTAAGTGAGAGATTTGAGGATGGCAAGATTTTTCAGAATTATCCTGGTAGGCCCAATGTAATCACTAAGATCTTTATCAGAGAGAAGCAGAGAGGGAAGTTGAGTCAGAGAGAGAAGGCAATGTGACAATGGAAGCAGAGAAGAAAATATGTAATGGCGGGCTGTTTTCAGAGGAATGATGACACCTCCAAAAGCCTCCAGACGTAACACAGGCCTACCAGCATCTTGATCTTTGTGCAATAAAACTGATTTCAGACATCTAGAATCCAGGACTGTGAGATAAGCTTGTGTTGTTTTAAGGCACTGAGTTTGAGTTATAGTCACAACAGGAGTAGGAAACTAAGAAGGACACATAATGGAATTTGATTAGAAATATTTTATTGTATGTTTGATTTTTTGGAAGGGCAATGATTATTTTTTATCTCTTCTGTGGCATCCTTTCTAACATATTTTGGTTTGTTTTAAAATAAGACAATAAGGCTGGGTGTGGTGGCTCACGCTTATAATCCTAGCACTCTGGGAGGCTGAGGCAGGAGGATTATATGAGCCCAGTGGTTTCAGACCAGCCTGAACAAGAGCTAGACTCAGTCTTTACTAAAAATAGAAAAAATGAGCCAGGTGTGGTGGTATATGCCTGTAGTGCTAGCTATTGAGGAGGCTGAAGCGGGAGGGTTGCTGGAGCCCAGGAGTTTGTGTTGCAGTGAGATATGATGGCATGGCACGCTAGCCTGGGCAACAGAATGAGACTCTTAAAAAAAGAACTCCTCCTCCCCACACACACGTAAAATAAGAGAATGTAAAACACAAAAATTCAAATAGCATAATACCTGCCCATATACATTTCTTAAAATAGGAAGTTGCTCAAAACTGCCCAGAACATAGAACGCCTTTCCTTGTTTTGTGCTTTGGTACTTCCCCCCCGCCCCCCCTTATAGGCATGGTTGGCGGAATAAGAATTGAGTTACTTAGTACACCAGTTACTAGTGAATTCATCTTTTCATAGTATTAACCAGGGCCTTCCCATCTAGACATCTAGATATATAATTATTTATGGATTTAAATACTTTATTTACACTGATTTAGATATCTTTCCTTTTTATACTTTTCATACTTTTCCTTTTTATACTTTAAGCACATAGTCTCTGATGATTCTAAAGAGGTCGCAGGTGGAAAAGGTAATATTCAAGGGAATAATTTATAAGGCAGACACCCACTAAACATCCATTCTCTTCTTCCTTACAAGACCATCTCACTGCTGACAGGATGGCAATACGCCCAGGTGAAAGGTCCTGTTTTCCAGCTACCCAGCCAGCGAGAGTGACCATGTGATCAAGTCTAGCCAATGAGACTGAAGTCACAGAGTTGGAGGGGCCTTCTGAGAGGCCCTGTATGAGCTGATTTAACTCTTTGGCCTTTTTTTTTTTTTTTTAACCTTTTTTCCTTTCTACCTCTTTGAATGTAGATGGAATGGCTGTATTAGGGGATGTTCTTAACAAAACAAAGCACTGCCTCTGTCTAGTAGTCAGACAAATCCTGTACTGCCTGCCTGTGGGTTTCTTTGACATAGAAAATAAGGCCTGGCATATTGAAGCCTTTGGGGATGGATCTCTGATGCTAAGACCAAACACAGGTCCTAATAAGATGTACTTTCAGAGGCGGAGCAAGATGGCGGCCGAGTAACAGCTTCCTTGCTTCTGGGCACCGTGAGTCTGGGGAGATAGGACTCCAGGCATCTCTGGCTGGTGGCCTATCATCACCCCTATGAGGATACAGGGAGTCAGCGAGAGACTTCTGGACCCCAAGAGGAGGACTAAAACAGTGGAAAACCAGCAAGTGGTCGCGTGTGTTCAATCCGTCTAAATCCGCCCACAACTGTAAGTTCAGTAGCAGCGAGACTGCAAACCAGAAAGGCCTTACCTGTGAACCGTTTTGGTGTCCTTGGACTTGGCACTGAGTTGAACTGCCTTGGGGAGGGCCTGAGTGGGAGTGCGGAGAACTTTGGCCGTTGTCTAGGGCCCCAGTCTGAGCCGCTGAGCCAGACGGAGCTAATAGTGTTTGGCGGTGGGTCATACGGAACCATTGTCAGTGATCTGCCCCGGCAAGTTCCGCCCTCAGGGTCGCAGAGCTAGAAACGGGTGGGAGCTGGTAACCCAGCAACCAAGTAGCCTAAGGGTGGGGTCTGAGCCGCCTTGCAGCCCTAATCCTCAGGGGCAGAGTGAGACCGGTTTTGGCACACTGGGTAAGTGGATAGCCACTTCAGCAGTGATTCCAGAGAGAAAGCGGGGAAAGCTTCTGCTCAGCAAGTTTACAAGTTCAAAGTGCCTTTTAAGTGGGCTGAAGAGAGATTTAGGGTGTCTACCTGCTGGGGTTTGAGAAATCAGCAGCCTCCAGTTGTATCAGAACTGTGATTAACATCTCATACCCCAGAAGACCACGTGTTGCCCAGACAATATTCAACAACATATACAAACTGCTTTGTTTTCGGTTGTGTATTTTTTTCTTTTTTTTTGTTTGGTTGTTTTTTTTTGTTTATTTTGACATTGTTGATGTTATTTTGTTTTCTAATTTCAATCTTTTCCATACAGATCCCTTTTTCCTTCTCAATTTTTCTAGTTTAATTATAATTTCCCATTGCTGCCTTTTTTAATAACTAGAACTTCATTTTTGCTAGTGTTTGTACCGCTATCATTTCGTTTTTCACCCAATTCTATCCCCGTAAAGTTTTCTGTTTGCTTGTTTTGGTTTGATCTATAGCATTTTTGTCTTTCCTCTCTACTTGGTGGAGGTGGGGTACTGTGTCTGATCAGGTTAGCAAAGAGCTGCTGACCTCAAGGGAACCACCCAACTGGGCACCCCCAGAAGGTGGGGTTTTTTAAGGTTGTGTCAAAGTACCCTACTGTACACCTATATTGCTCTGTCTCCCTCTTTCTGTGCCTCTCTTCTTTTTGTCAATATTCCTTATACCCACCCCCTCTCCTTTCTCTAGCTTTCTTTTTTTTCTTATCACTCGGTCCTCCTTTCTTTCATCCCTTTTTTGCTCTTCAACCTTCTCACCCTTCTGGTCCTGTAACCCTTAGTCCACAGGCATAAGAAGTTAAAGAGCAAGAGGAAGTGAAAGGAAAATTAGGGCAAGGAAACAGGTAAAAGAAATCACTCATGAGGAAGAATCAGCAGAAAACTCCAGGCAACATGAAGAACCAGTCTAGAACAACCCCACCAAGGGACCATGAGATAGCTACTGCAGCCTGTAAAGAAATGTTAGGAATGACAGAAAGGGAATTAGGAATACACATGTTGAAAACAATGAAAGAAATGATGGAAACAATGAAGGAAATTGCTAATAAAGTGGAAAATAACCAAAAGGAAATCCAAAAACAGAATCAAATCAGACATGAACGATATGAAGAATATAAAAAGGATATAGCAGAGCTGAAGGAACTGAAACAGTCAATTAGGGAACTTAAAGATGCAATGGAAAGTATCAGCAACAGGTTAGACCATGCAGAAGAAAGAATTTCAGAGGTAGAAGACAAAGTTCTTGAGATAACTCAGACAGTAAAAGAGGCAGAAAAGAAGAGAGAGAAAGGAGAACGTGCACTGTCAGAATTATGGGACTTTATGAAGCATTCCGACATACGAGTTATAGGAATTCCAGAAGGGGAAGAAGAATGACCCAGAGGAATGGAAGCCATACTAGAGAATATTATAAAAGAAAATTTCCCAAACATCATCAAAGATTCTGACACACTGCTTTCACAGGGATATCGGACCCCAGGTCGCCTCAACTCTAACCGAGCTTTTCCAAGACACATTGTGATGAACCTGTCCAAAGTCAAGACAAAAGAAAAGATTCTGCAAGCTGCCAGGACTAAGCGCCAGTTGACCTACAGGGGCAAATCCATCAGAGTGACCGCAGACTTCTCTAATGAAACTTTCTGAGCAAGAAGGCAATGGTCATCTACCTTTAATCTACTTAAACAGAACAATTTTCAGCCCAGAATTCTGTACCCTGCTAAGCTAAGCTTAAAAATTGACAGAGAAATCAAATCATTTACGGATATACAAACATTGAGGAAATTTGCCACAACAAGACCCTCTACAGGAAATACTTCAACCTGTTCTGCACACTGACCACCACAATGGATCAGCAGCAAAGTAAGAACTCAGAAATTAAAGGACAGAACCTAATCTCCACACTGATGCAAAAGATAAAACTAAGCAATGAACTCTCACCAAATAAGACAAATAGAATACTACCACAGTTATCAATTATCTCAATAAATGTTAATGGCTTGAGTTCCCCACTGAAGAGACATAGATTGGCTGACTGGATTAAAAAACACAAGCCATCCATTTGCTGTCTGCAAGAAACACACCTGGCTTCAAAAGACAAATTAAAGCTCTGAGTCAAGGGTTGGAAGACAATTTTTCAGGCAAATGGAATTCAGAAGTAAAGAGGAGTTGCAATCTTATTTTAAGATACATGTGGATTTAAAGCAACTAAAGTCAAAAAAGACAAAGATGGTCACTTTATATTGGTCAAGGGAAAACTACAACAAGAAGACGTTTCAATTCTAAATACTTATGCATCCAATTTAAATGCTCCCAGATTCTTGAAGCAGACCTTACTCAGTCTGAGCAATATGATATCTGATAATACCATCATAACAGGGGACTTTAACACTCCTCTTACAGAGCTGGACAGATCCTCTAAACAGAAATTAAACAAAGATATAAGAGATTTAAATGAGACCCTAGAACAACTGTGCTTGATAGATGCATATAGAACACTCCACCCCAAAGATAAAGAATATACATTCTTCTCATCACCCCATGGAACATTCTCCAAAATTGATCATATCCTGGGACACAAAACAAATATCAACAGAATCAAAAGAATTGAAATTTTACCTTGTATCTTTTCAGACCATAAGGCACTAAAGGTGGAACTCAACTCTAACAAAAATGCTCAACCCCACCCAAAGGCATGGAAATTAAACAATCTTCTGTTGAGTAACAGATGGGTGCAGGAAGAAATAAAACAGGAAATCATTAACTTCCTTGAGCATAACAACAATGAAGACACAAGCTACCAAAACCTGTGGGATACTGCAAAAGCAGTTTTGAGAGGAAAATTCATCGCTTTAGATGCCTACATTCGAAAAACAGAAAGAGAGCACATCAACAATCTCACAAGAGATCTTATGGAATTGGAAAAAGAAGAACAATCTAAGCCTAAACTCAGTAGAAGAAAAGAAATATCCAAAATGAAATCAGAGATCAATGAAATTGAAAACAAAAGAATCATTCAGAAAATTAATGAAACAAGGAGTTGGTTTTTTGAAAAAATAAATAAAATAGATAAACCATTGGCCAGACTAACAAGAAATAGAAAAGTAAAATCTCTAGTAACCTCAATCAGAAATGATAAAGGGGAAATAACAACTGATCCCACAGAGATACAAGAGATCATCTCTGAATACTACCAGAAACTCTATGCCCAGAAATTTGACAATGTGAAGGAAATGGATCAATATTTGGAATCACACCTTCTCTCTGGACTTAGCCAGGAAGAAATAGAGCTCCCGAACAGACCAATTTCAAGCACTGAGATCAAAGAAACAATAAAAAAGCTTCCAACTAAAAAATGCCCTGGTCCAGATGGCTTCACTCCAGAATTCTATCAAACCTTCAAGGAAGAGCTTATTCCTGTACTGCAGAAATTATTCCAAAAAATAGGGAAGAAGGAATCTTCCCCAACACATTCTATGAAGCAAACATCACCCTGATACCAAAACCAGGAAAAGACCCAAACAAAAAGGAGAATTTCAGACCAATCTCACTCATGAATATAGATGGAAAAATTCTCAACAAAATCCTAGCCAATAGATTACAGCTTATCATCAAAAAAGTCATTCATCATGATCAAGTAGGTTTCATCCCAGGGATGCAAGGCTGGTTTAACATACGCAAGTCCATAAACGTTATTCACCATATTAACAGAGGCAAAAATAAAGATCACATGATCCTCTCAATAGATGCAGAAAAAGCATTTGATAAAATCCAGCATCCTTTTCTAATTAGAACACTGAAGAGTATAGGCATAGGTGGCACATTTCTAAAACTGATTGAAGCTATCTATGACAAACCCACAGCCAATATTTTACTGAATGGAGTAAAACTGAAAGCTTTTCCTCTTAGAACTGGAACCAGTCAAGGTTGTCCTCTGTCACCTTTACTATTCAACGTAGTGCTGGAAGTTCTAGCCAAAACAATTAGGCAAGACAAGGAAATCAAGGGAATCCAAATGGGAGCAGAGGAGATCAAACTCTCCCTCTTTGCTGATGACATGATCTTATACTTAGAGAACCCCAAAGACTCAACCACAAGACTCCTAGAAGTCATCCAAAAATACAGTAATGTTTCAGGATATAAAATCAATGTCCACAAGTCAGTAGCCTTTGTGTACACCAATAACAGTCAGGATGAGAAGCTAATTAAGGACACAACTCCCTTCACCATAGTTTCAAAGAAAATGAAATACCTAGGAATATACCTAACGAAGGAGGTGAAGGACCTCTATAAAGAAAATTATGAAATCCTCAGAAAAGAAATAGCAGAGGATATTAACAAATGGAAGAACATACCATGCTCATGGATGGGAAGAATCAACATTGTTAAAATGTCTATACTTCCCAAAGCAATCTACCTATTCAATGCCATTCCTATCAAAGTACCTACATTGTACTTTCAAGATTTGGAAAAAATGATTCTGTGTTTTGTATGGAACCGGAAAAAAACCCTATAGCTAAGGCAGTTCTTAGTAATAAAAATAAAGCTGGGGGCATCAGCATACCAGATTTTAGTCTGTACTACAAAGCCATAGTGCTCAAGACAGCATGGTACTGGCACAAAAACAGAGACATAGACACTTGGAATCGAATTGAAAACCAAGAAATGAAACTAACATCTTACAACCACCTAATCTTCGATAAACCAAACAAGAACTTACCTTGGGGGAAAGACTCCCTATTCAAGAAATTTTGTTGGGAGAACTGGATGTCTACCTGTAAAAGACTGAAACTGGACCCACACCTTTCTCCACTCACGAAAATTGATTCAAGATGGATAAAGGACTTAAATTTAAGGCATGAAACAATAAAAATCCTCAAAGAAAGCATAGGAAAAACACTGGAAGATATTGGCCTGGGGGAAGACTTCATGAAGAAGACTGCTATGGCAATTGCAACAACAACAAAAATAAACAAATGGGACTTCATTAAACTGAAAAGCTTCTGTACAGCTAAGGAGACAATAACCAAAGCAAAGAGACAACCTACACAATGGGAAAGGATATTTGCATATTTTCAATCAGACAAAAGCTTGATAACTAGGATCTATAGAGAACTCAAATTAATCCACATG
Source organism: Nycticebus coucang (assembly GCF_027406575.1). NCBI lineage: Eukaryota > Metazoa > Chordata > Mammalia > Primates > Lorisidae > Nycticebus > Nycticebus coucang. The sequence goes on along the minus strand of NC_069786.1, from coordinate 38,113,322 downwards.
AAAAAAGCCAACAATCCCATAGATCAATGGGCAAGAGACATGAATAGAACTTTCTCTAAAGATGACAGACGAATGGCTAACAAACACATGAAAAAATGTTCATAATCTTTTTATATTAGAGAAATTCAAATCAAAACAACCCTGAGATATCATCTAACCCCAGTGAGAATGGCCCACATCACAAAATCTCAAAACTGCAGATGCTGGCGTGGATGTGGAGAGAAGGGAACACTTTTACACTGCTGGTGGGACTGCAAACTAGTACAACCTTTCTGGAAGGAAGTATGGAGAAACCTCAAAGCACTCAAGCTTGACTCCCATTTGATCCTGCAATCCCATTACTGGGCATCTACCCAGAAGGAAAAAAAAAATCCTTTTATCATAAGGACACTTGTACTAGACTGTTTATTGCAGCTCAATTTACAATCGCCAAAATGTGGAAACAGCCTAAATGCCCACCAACCCAGGAATGGATTAACAAGCTGTGGTATATGTATACCATGGAATACTATTCAGCCATTAAAAAAAATGGAGAGTTTACATCCTTCGTATTAACCTGGATGGAAGTGGAAGATATTATTCTTAGTAAAGCATCAGAAGAATGGAGAAGCATGTACTATGTACATGTACATAGTACTCAATCTTATGACTCAATCCTATGTACTCAATCCTATGTACTCAATCTTCCTATGAGGATAATTAATGACAATTAAGGTTATGGGGGGGAAGCAGAAAGAGGGATGGAGGGAGGGTGGTGGGGCCTTAGTGTGTGTCACACTTTATGGGGGCAAGACATGATTGCAAGAGGGACTTTACCTAACAATTGCAATCAGTGTAACTGGCTTATTGTACCCTCAATGAATCCCCAACAATAAAAAAAAATTATTTCAAAAAGAAGATGTACTTTCAAAAGCCCAATTCATGATTTTTTTTCAGTAGGTGTATAAACTTTACATAGTATGGTAAGAAAGAGTTAGCTTACAAACTGGCAGTTTCTTTAATACATTGTTACAAAAGAAACTTTTTATAAGGATAATTCCTTATAGGAAAATATTCTGCAGAAGATGGTATTTGGCTAAAGTGGGGTGGGGGCAGTCTTCCTAGTAGAATTCTGCTTTGAAGCTTTTCTTTTTCCTCCTAAAACCACAAAGGCCCATAAATAATGCCTCCCACAGTCAAAGCTTTCAAAATTGCAGTTATTCTTAGAAGAGTTCCAACATAATATGGCTTAGACAGCTGCAAATGAAAGACACAAAGCAGGAGAGAAGAGAAAGAAAGAAAGTTGCAATATCACAGTCTATGCCAGACCTAATCTTTTCTGCCAAGGGGTACAAAGCCCCCTTGTAGCTTAAGGGTGGTAAGAAGATGTGATGCTTCCATGACCAGCTGGAGCCTATAAAATATCATAAACTCAGAAAAAAAGTAGAACAAGTTAGAAAAGGTGAGAGTGAAATTGGTGTAATGTGCCGAGGACAGAGCTGTTGGGGATGCTTGAATGCCTTGTATCTAACCATCTGAAGCTAATACCACATAACAATGATTATATAACACACACACACATATACATATAAACACAAACACACACACATATATATAAACACACGCGAGTGCGCATACCCATGGTGTATATATTCAAGGAGCTGATACATTCTGCATTGATTGGGATCTGGTGAAATATTTGGTTCAAGCAACAAAAATTATATGGGAAGGGGAGAAGAGATTTCACTAATTTCACTATAGTCTCTGACTATAGTAATAATCAGGTCAATGTTAGAATCTCCAAAAAAGGGTAAGTTAACATTGAGGGCTATAGAAGTGGCAGCTGCAAATTAAGCTTGATGAACAGTAAGTGGAGAATTGTCTTAATGGTTGCATCCAGCAAACCTTAGTTTTAGGGAACCTATGATCCAGTCAGGGTGGGTTTAGAAAAGCTTGAGCATTGCTTAATTGGAGTACTTGAATTTACAAGGTCATTGACATGGTGCTTGAGCAGGAATTAAAACATTACCAAGTTTGTTAAGTCACCAGTAAAGAATTATTAGCTTTCTTAGACAGAGACCGTTCTCTCTCTCCTGTGTTGCACTGCACTTGGAATATTCTACTTACACAACAGTTAGTATTTCCACTGCTTGAATGCCTGTCAGTTCTCCCCCACCCCAATAAATGGGGAATTTTCCTATAAAGCTAGGCAGCTTTAATATGGGTATGTAGTGGGTTAAATGAATAAAGAAAGAATTAGTGGATTAATGAAAGACATGAACGTGGATTGGAATAGATGAACTTTGGTTTGAATTCTGCAACAGCTTTTTGTTAGCTGTGTGGTCTTGGACAAGTTTCTTACTCTCTTTGAATAATATCTAAAAGGATAGTTTCATGGAATAAACAAGATAGTATGTAATGTACCAAGCACAATTACTAGTAAAACTAAGTACTCTATAAATGTTCACTCCTTCCCCCCTCACCTTAACTGAGGTCCGTGCTGGGTCTGGTTCACCTTTTATTTCCAGAAATTAGCATACTATCTGGTTGCAGTGACATTCAGATTGTGGTTGCTAATTCTTGAACTGAGTTGGTGCCAGTTGGTGAAAATACAATTGCTATGGTAGCTTGGCACTGCCCAACAGCCTGAATACTTTGTGATAGGCTGAGTATAGATGGTCTGATTGGTGGGCAGCCCAGTTATGTAAAAGCATAAAAGCATATGATGGTTTTCAAGTAGGCCTATAAGAAACATTCTGCATGAAAAATATTTTACAGAAATATTTTTCTCTTTTTCTCCTTTACACAAATTTAGAGTCAGACAATGGGACAATGGCATATGTATATTTGTGGCTGAGATATGCTTAAGCTCTAGAGGGGAAATTGCATGATGGCGTAGAGAGGGCTGAAATATTGTGAAGGAGGAACAATTTATTTTTCTTACAACATAATCAGAAGAAAATCTTTAGAAAAGGTTATAGGAAAGCAGTGTCTTCCCATTCAAATCAATACCACACCCACTCTTCCATAGCTTGTAAAATCAGGAAATAACACAAACACTTCTCAGTGGGGGAACATCTAAAAATACAATTGGATACATTAAAATCGAAATGACACCTTTTCAGATCTGGTTTATTGATGTGTCATATTAGGAATTAGAATCAGCATACATAATACAGGAGTGGTTAATGAGCTAAGATTCATACACAGCTTACTAAAGACGTGTCAACTGTCTTCAATTGATTCAGTGAGCATCTGAAAGACAGCATTTCTATTAATATTTTTCCTTCAGCATATGGTTTCTCATTATTGTGAAGCATTGAAAGTTCTGAGAAGACTTTGAGAGATCTCTAACTTTTTACATTATGTCTGGGCGGGGGGAGGGCTGGGAAGGAACTTTTTCTACATGGAGGATTAGAGAATCTCTCAGGTAAAATGTACACAAGAAACTCATACAAAACCTTCCAAAAAAATGACTCACTAATTCTTTCCTTTTTCTGTCACATTTGTGCCTACCCTTACTCCACTATGATTTATTTTTGTATCTATTCTGTGCTCTTTATTATCTTTGTTTTATTTCCTCACCTATGTCCAACCAGCCCCTTTGGTTTCTAAGCTGTGAACCGGTAACTGCTTACGAAATTTTCCTGTAGTGGCTCATTTTCTCTGTCCAACAGTGATTCCAAATTGTTTCTTATTCATGCCACTCTTCACCCACCTGCCCCCATCTTCTCCAACTCACCAAACTCATTCATTGCTGCAATTGAACTTCTTTAAACACCTAGATGTTAATAAGAGAAGTAACATCTACACAATGTGAAATAGCCCTTAGTGTTATAATAAGAATGTGGCTTTAGAGTTTTCCCCCATTCATGATGCTGAGGGCACATGTTTTTCAAAGCGTGTTTTTTGAAAGTTACATTTGCATTTACTGCATGAAATGTTGTTACTAAAACAAGCACATTTACAACCGAATGCCTTTTAGAAAAGAGCTAAGATAAAGTTATATCCACAATGGAAAGAGTTCTGCACAGTGAAGAACCTTGGACTTGATTAGGCTGGATACTTTCCTGGCCTTATCAACCATCCCCTTATTATTCTTAACTTCTTTACAGCTACATGTTAAATCACATTTCAGAACAAATTCTGTTTTTGTTATATAGGTTCACCCAGAAGAAGAAAAGATCAGGTTCTCCCAATAGCCAATGTACAGGGAGTACTATGCATCCCATTTGTCTGCAAGTCTTAAAGGACAATTGTATCCCTTTGTTTTAAGGAGCTTGGCAGTTTCCCAGCTGTTCTGCTTCTGGAAGTTATTCTGAAATGTTTAACGCGTGCTATACCAAAAACATGGTAGCCACTATATGTCAGGGCTATATTTGGAAGAAAGTGCTTCTCCATTTTCTAGTCAATTTGTACTTCTTGTGTCATGGCCATTTCCGAATTTAGTTAGAGACTGCCCTTGCGTGTAAGAGGAATGAGTGTCTTCAGAGGACATTTTATTTGTTTCAGCATGCACTACGACTGGATACAAATCTTTGAGGACATGCTTTTTAATGACAAAACATGATTTGGAGGTTGAGGAGTCATCCAAAAGATGACAATAACTGCATGATAAACGTTTTTAAATAGCTTATAGTTACTTTAGGAAGAGATAGAAGCTTCAGGAACAGATTTGAACCTCACAAATAGATACAAATATACACATATTTCAAACTCATGTTGTAAATAAGAGAAGTGGTATATTATAGAGGAGTCTGAAAGAAATGGGTTAGAATTTTTGTTCTGCTCCATGATTCTGGGCAAGATGCTTGAACTCTTGATGCTTCTACTTCTCTGCTTAAAAGTACAGAAAAATTATATACACATCTCATTTTTTTTGCAGCATTAAATGTTTTAATGCATGTATGTGCACATATAGTAAATCATCATTAACTGTAAGCACCCCTTGTCTTTAAAATCTTTCTTTTTTAAATTGTCCTTTCAGCTCTAATACATGACTACTAATAGCTTAAGGTTGTTTTTGAATCCATGTGAAGCCTTAAACTTTACTTTCTACTACGCTTTTCTAACAATAGAAACAGGACCCAGTATGTGTTAGCTCTGTAAATACATAGAATGGTGTCAATTATCAAAGGGTGGTTATCATTAATAAGCAGATATACTATATTACAAATAGAAGTGTCATTGCATCATAAATAAGGAATAACCATGACCACAAGGCTAACCTGTAGATGATAATTTGCAATTTTTGAAGAATCTGTGTTCCCCTCTAAAAAATTCAGAAAAGCCATATTTTATGTTTAATCGGAAGGAAGCCACATTCTCAAAGTCTGCAGACAGCTGGTTAGTTTGACTTTAGATGTTGATCAACTATGTCAGAACAGTTCAACTTGAGAAGAGAGATGGTTACTTGCAGGTTAGACCCAGGAGGAAGTGGAATCTACATGACTCAGATGCGACTCCTTCCTTTCTCTGGCGAGGCTCACCTGACAATTAGACCCAATTTCCCCATCTTCACACCAGATTTTCTTGTACTCATAGTTTCTCCTCCCAGCAAAGATTAATGTTTGTTTGTTCTTTGAATAATCCAGCCCTTTTAGGAAAAATTTAAAAAATGGGAACTCTTCATAGACAATAAACGTCAGTATCACAAGATACACTGGCCAGTTTATTGCCATGAGTCCACAACTCCAGGAAAGCTTCAGCTCACTGGACACTTTAGTGCTTTTTCGAAGGGCAGTTCTGCCCCAGGTGCAGGAGAAACTAGGCCACCCAGAGCGTGCTGGTAGAAGCATTGCTAAGAGCAGTCTTGTTAAGTGTTACCTCTATTTCCTTCCACTTCTACTTCTACTCTTGGCAATGAACAAGTATGAAATTATTAAAACTAAAATATTTATTTCATAAATAATTTATGGAGTATTAAGCATATTTATTAAGGCTTATGTCCTACATATACAAAGTTTGTTTGTATGTTGTTATTGTACCACGCAGAGGGGCAGATAAAATATAAAATATGTCATAATAGATAGTATATATTTAAATATAGGTATGACATAGTATAGGTATCAGTGAAGTTTGTATCTTTGTTTTGACTGAAGGGATCTAGTTTGTATCTTTCTTTTGACTGAAGGAATCTAAGTTTATATCTTGCTTTTGACCAAGGGATCATCTTTGACTGTGTAAGCCCAAAGCTTCTGAGATATTAGCTCATAATTTCCTCCCCCGCAAAATTAAAGCACTTTAGAATTGAAATTGATACAAATAAATGAGTATAAAACTTTAGTGAATTTCTAAATGTCTTCAAAATTATTACACTTAATTTCTTCATACATTCAGGAAAGTAGTGATATCTGTCCTTTTACAGGTAACTATATCTGTGTCACTCTATCTGTAACTTCTGAAATGTTGCTCTCACATTAGGGGCAGGTTTGGAAAACGTATTTCAGTTTTAGGCTTTAAGTTCTTTTAATAAAGGCAATTGATTGCTATGGTGCAAGCAATTTTAGAATGATAACATTCCCTAAAATTCACTACCCTGAAATTGGCTTTACCACCAAACTTTAGCCCCCCCAGTTGTGCAGCAATGTCCCTATTTGTCTGAACTGAAGAACAAGGCAGTGGCTGCCACTCCAGCAGCAATCTTCACAGGAAAAGCATGATCCTATTGTCCTCCCTAGAATTTCTTGTTCTGCAAAGTAATTTTAAAGGTGTCATGGTGGCCAAGCACATTTCTGTAACTTACAAATGACACTAATTCATCTTTGGGTGATCGTCTGTGCTGAAAAAATAAAGCTCACTGGTTTACTTCTTTGAAATTCAATTCTCCCATGAAAATTTTCTTGATAGTATGTTTATGCATTTATAACTGGTTCAGAAGCTTTTTTTTTTAAAGACCATTCTGAGTCATATAACATCTTTCTTATAGTAAATCAGTAATTCATTTCAAATATTCAAGTAGCTATTTATATTAAGCATTATCTTTGTACATTTTCATAAGGCTGGAAATGTTATGAGTACTTTTCAAGGTTTGAAGATTTTAATGTAAGTGTCTAATGTTCTCACTCTTTCCATTGGTAAACAAATGAAATTTATAGGATAATAAAAAATAATCTCACTCGAAAACAACTAAGATCTATATCACAATTAGGAAAAATGTGAACTAAGAAAAACTGTCCCCTGTCTTTTAGGTTGAAATCTATTTTTTAAAAAGAAAGCATATTAAACTTTATAACTATTCATTTTGAACAAAATATCCTCTGAAGAGGATAGGAGAGGTTAGTATGGTAGACTGCTTGATTGGCCAATTATTTGACAGGGCCACACAGTGACCGAAAGAGCAAGAGAAAGTTATTAATTAAACAAGCACTAAAATCCTTTAAGAAATGAGCAATAAAATAATTTTATGATTCAGCTTTTTAAAAAAATAATTGTGAGACTGTTGTAAAAGAAGAAAAGCAGGCAACATGTGGTAACTTTAGTCAGCATTTCTGAACTGGGAATGATAAACACCTCTGCCTGGCTCTGGCATTTATCAGGGTTGAGATATTATTACCACATAGAGTCACAGCATGGTTACTGTTATCATCGGAAAAAAGAGCCAGCTAATCTTAATGGTTTGTAAAGCCGTTACCTGCACTGGTCTGACATTTATCATGATCATTTTACCACATGGGTCCTACATAGCAAAGGTCTTTTATCTGGAAGGGACATCACTATGAATTATTATTTGCAGCTAGGTAGAAAATTGTATGTTGTAGATACCTTTTCTCATTATAAATCACACAGTCACATTTCACCATTTCCCCAGAAAGCTGCTGAGCCTAGATTTTTTGCCATGGCTTGCTTTCCTCTCTCCCACCCTTCTTCTTTTATAGTTTCTTGACGATATTAGCCATTTTCCATTAACACCTTTAATATAATTTTTGAAGAAACACATACATGGCAGGTGCACATACAGACACACTTTCACTGTATTCAGGGGACTTTCCCTATGAATTTGATAAAAGGATTCCAGAAATTAAAATTGATAAATTATCTACTTTAAAAAAATTGGCTATTCTCTCTTTTGACTTAATGGCCAGACTTTTCTTCATTCTTGACCTTGTCTAGAGAATGTTTACCAGTAGATCAGACGACATTTGAAATACAATGATTTGAGATACTCAAAACACTTACGCCATTTTTTTGCCTGACATCTTTAGCTTGGAAATGTGTTCTCCTGAGGAGTATACTAGCTTTATTTTGTTAGATGGTAAGTTTTTTCAGACTCTGTTTCAGGAAGTTACAATGGAGGAGAAGGTTCCTCCAACATATTTGTTTGAAAAGATGCTTAGATTCTATCCCTAACTATCAATGTCCTAAAGACATACACTAATATATAGTATAGAAAAAATAAGAATATTAAAGGCCTAATGCTTTCAAACTGTGGGACCAAGTCAGTGAAGTGAAATGTGTTAATTTCACAATGGAAAATTACAGTTTACCACGGAGAAGAAATCGTCTCTTTTAAAAAGATTGAGACAACTAATCTTCTGAAAGAGATATTTGTATATTTTTTTCTTTCTCAAGTGTTCCATTAGGAATAAACAAGACAGAAATTCTATACTTTTATAATGAAGAGGGAGGAGAATTCTTTGCCATTTTTGCATTTAGAAAGAAATGCACAAGAAGAATGTGACAATTTAAGCAAATCAAGATTGTTTCAAATGGATCACAAACGGGACTTTGTGGGATATTTTATACTAGCACGTGAAGCAAACAGTAAATTTGAAAGGAGGATTTTCTCAATGGTCTAGTTCTGATGTGTTTTCCCATTTTTTTGGTGTCTTTAAAAGAGATTTGGATGTGGTGTTTAATATTGCTTCGACTCTTTTGCAAATGAGTTCTGGAAAAATATTCTCACATGAAGGAACGCTGATGTGCTGCATTGCTCACAGCAGCTGGGGGGATATGAATGAAGAAACCGGATTCCTGAATCTGGATTTAGCAAAAATAAATACCTATAATTCCCTTCAAAAAAATTTATCATTTTAAATGTTTATGGACATCAATAGTAGGTCTCTCTCCCTCTGAAGAAGTCTAGTATTTTTCTCAAATTACTACATTCTTGAAAAAAAAAAAGGCTTTAATCTGAGCTGCAGTATTTTGCAGTGGTGTGCATTAGTTACTCTGCCTCCCTTGTTACTTTTGATTCTGTATTATTTTTTGTATTATTACAAATTTCCTCCAAAGGAAACAATTTCAGACACTAGTGATGTATGCTTGCATAAATTTGGAGGCTAAACGAAGAAGGGTCATTTGTGAAATTAACTTGTAATTTTATTACTCAAAAGGAGTTGTGTACAATTTGGTTCAAACTTCCAAAATTTCCTTTTAAATGAAAGGAAATGGTAGCCTAATATTCCAACATATTGTGCTTTACCAATCAAATGAAGGACTACACTGATTTAAAACAAACAGAAACAAACAAGCCCTTTTATTCTTTTTTATTTTAGCATGATTCTTTTGTTCTAAACACCATCTTGCCATTATTGTCCCCCAAATACTGTAACCTGGGAGCATTTACAATAATTAGTGAGGGGTTTTGCCGCTTGGATTTTTCTCTTTGCTGGGGAACTGGGTGAATTGTTGAGTACTAATGAAGGTCGGAGACTTCTAGTGGTTGAGCCAGGCACAGCGCCGGCAGACGCTTTAAGCTTCCCACTGTGCTGCAGTGCAAGCTTCCCCGCTGTTATGTTTACCATAGTTTTAATGTCTGTGAAAAAAATTCCTGATGCAACCAAATTATGTTATGCCCTTTTGTTTATCTAACTCTACCCTCTCTGCCTTTCCCCTCCCTCAGTTTAGCAGATTGCTGTTGCCTCTGTTACAGAAAGCTCCTCAACTCTGTGACCACCTTACTACTTCAATTCTTGTCATGAAAGCCCCAGGTGCTTTGCAGCCTTGTCTGCCAAGCCTTATCCACAAGTTTCAGGAGGATTACACACACACACACACACACACACACACACACACACACACACTAGACTTCTGCCTCCTAATAACAAGCATTCTCTTCTCCACTGCATGCGAATTTCATCGGAGGTAATATTACAGCACCAAATTGAATCAGGAGGCATTGACAACACCAGCTTAAAATGCAAATATCCTCCATGAAATGCACTGTGTCTTTAAAGGAAATCTATTGAAAGACCTAAAACTCTCACTGTGCTCTAAGATGAAAACAACCAATCTGCAACTGCAGTTGCCCTTTTCTTAAAAATGATTCTTGCTAAGAAAATGACCATTCCATTATATGGTAAATTGATGGCTTCACCAAGTGTGATGTACAGGGAAGTCTTTAATGAATATTCATACAACTTCTTCAATCCATTAACAAGACTCAAGACAATGAGGTTGCAACTTATTCCCATTTAGATGGAGTGGAAGGAGGACAGAGAATTAATAGCAAAAGCAGCACTTGGAAAAGTTTAACTTTCATGTATCAAACTCCAGGTGCCAGAGTTTGAGGAAAATAACCAATAATAGCCATTTTTTACATATTTGATGGGACTGATTATGCAATGTGCAACTCTAAATGGCTTATAGCACATTGTAGCATGGTTCCATCCCATTGGCTACAGTAGGGTGCAGGCAGATGGATGACAGTGACAGGGAGAGAAGTGCTTTTGCTTAGCCGTGCGTTAAGATGCCATCCAGAAGCTCTGTGCACTGCAGACACTTCATTAGGATGCCAGGATAATGGTAAACTACCACTCAGAGTGACACCCCATTTCCTGCTTACTGAGCGCTCCAACCTCGGCAGATGTCAACAATCTCACAGTGCTACAGAGCAGACCTAACTTTCCAGCCACTTTGACTCCAATTTTTTCCTCCTAACAGTGCCATACATTATGTGCAATATGTAATGGCAAATACCGCTCTGAAAACAAAATCTGCACAGTCGTTATGACCGGAATGGTACTTTTTTTTTTTTTTTTTTAAAGACGAGGGACAGTGAGTTGGGTAAGGGAATATGTTCATCCACTATTCTAACCTCAAAATTTCTTGCTATAATTCTGTTTGTTAATAGTTCAAAGTGTTAATTGTGTGGTGAACTCTGATTAATAGTAGTTAAACTCTGATCATAGGGGATATGACTGTTTGTTTTAATTAACGTCCATTCCAAAGTGAGAGCTTTTGGAACTCTTTTGTTACAGATTTCAGATTCAGTTTTGGTATACTTCTTAGTTGTCTGCCAAGAAAAGGCTGACTTGAGCATCTGGATGGTATTTCCTCTGCAAATGTATAACTTGAGACCATTCACACACCTCCTTACCAGCAAGGCAAGCCAAGAGAAACTTTTTCTATGATGTAAAATCCAAAATTCTTTTCATAAAGAACCAAGGTGTGGTTTAGATAGTGAAAAGAAAAAAAAATCCCCTAATGGAAAAATAATACTCTGAAATCTATCATTACAATAAAACGATTGACTTACATTTTGTGATCCTAAGCATCTTCTTAGAAGCTCAAAGGTCCTTGCAAATGGCAGCACTAAAAATAAATATCCTCCTCTCAGGCCTGTTATCATTTCCAGGTAAAGACATGAATATAAAGAAGAAGCCGTAGGCAGAGGTCACACCCCAGAGAAGAATTTGAGTGAAAACTTGAAATGTGATGCCCTGTAGAAAGAGCTGATCTAAATCTTGACTTTTAGTTTTGATGGCATTGGTTGGCAACACCTAATCACGTCTTGAAACTTGTCACTAAATATGCTTGAGGAAAATAGACTAGAATTCTTAAAATATGTTAAGCAAGGACTGACAGTCAACATAGTGACAAAAATTGAAAAATAATTTACTAGAAGACATTTTAGACTTAATTGGAAAATGCCAGCTGTTGCAACTGGCTGAGCTATTGAACAAGAGAGTCCACCTTTCTGAAAGCAGATAGAAGCATTCTTATTTTTCTTCAACTGCCTGATTTCTAGAATCGAAACCTCAAAGCCTATGCCAACCAGAAAACTGGGCAGTGCTTTCCTTCCTACAGAGCTAATGCTGTTTAGAGCAGGGTGAATGCTTCCCTTCTGTTCCCCACAAGTCCCTTCTCATTCTAAACTACAGATCAAGACTACTCTTGGAATTGAGATAATTTAAAGGTGGCAATTTTCATACAATAACTAAGCACATTGTAGAAGGAAGGCAGAAAGGAAGCCCTGTTAATGTCATCATTACCTTAGGAATTACATTTCCATAGGTAAAAGCTTGAGGGTGGTGAGACTTGCAAAATTCTGGGTTTTTCTTTTTTTTTTGGGGGGGGGTTTGGCTGGGGCTGGGTTTGAACCACCACCTCTGGTATATGGGGCCAGCGCCCTACTCCTTGAGCCATAGGCACCACCTGAGACTTGCAAAATTCTTTAGGAATAAATTCTTGTAATTCCATGGTTTTAAATAGTTCACATTTTAGAGTGCCAGAGAGTCAAGGAACTGGGGTGAGAGAAAATTCCAAGTCAGGGGGGTAATGGGGTCCTATGAGAATATACACACTAGATGAAAATTAAGGTAAGAGCTGTGATTATCAATTTGTCATCTTAGTGTAGCTCCAAGGCAAAGCTTAGGCTGGAACTGAAACAAAGGGTAAAAGACAATATGAATAGAATGCTGGATACATTGCTACCTTCTGAGATGAATAATGACATTTCCAAGAATGTGTAACCTATGAAAAAACTCATTTCAAGTCAGAAGACAATGCTCAGAAGAAGTCTGGAACTCTGAGAATGACACTAGACAATTAGGAAACTATTTAGTGATCAGATTTGATACACCGAAGAATCGAATGAAAAGGATTAGCAAGTCATTGGGAAAGGATAAGGTAAGATGTATAAAGATAATATGAAAAGATAAGGACTTGAATAAAAGTGTGAAAACCAAACATGCAAAACCAAATTAAATGTTGCATAAAAGGTCAAATTGTTACTGCAGAAAAATTAGGTCACTGATATGGATGACAAATTCAAGAAGTTTTCCCAGAATATGAGACATAAAAATGATGAGGAACAAGACATGTTGGAAGTCAGAGAACTGAGAGATTATTTACAATTTATCCCTGTATGAGAGGAAGAAACCACAACAATGAAAAATATGCATAACCAAGGACAAAATTAAAGACAACTCCTGTGAGTTAAAAAACTATTTCAAGCTAGGTGCAATGGCTCATACCTCTTAATTCTAACACTCTGGGAGGCCGAGGTGGGAGGATCACTTGAGCTTAGGAGTTGGAGGAGATCAGCCTGAGCAAGAGCAAGACCCCCTCTCTACCAACAACAGAAAAGACTAGCTAGGCATGGTTGCACTCGCCTGTAGCCCAGCTTCTCTGGAGGCTGAGGCAGAAGGATTGCCTGCGCCCAGGAGTTTGAGGTTGAAGTATGCTGTGATGACACCAGTGCACTCTAGTTAGCATGACAGAGAGAGACCCTGTTTCAAAAACACAACCAAACCAAATTTAAAAAACCCTGAAAAAAACTTATTTCAATCTTGAAAATATCAGGTAGGTTCTAAGGAAATATCACTGAATAGGTAAACTATCTTGATATATTCTGGCAAATTTTCAAATGACAAGGATAAAGCATTATTCTGATAAAAGTAGGACTACATGGCTGGGCACAGTGACTCATGCCTGTAATCCTAGCATTCTTGGAGGCTGAAGCAGATGGATTGCTTGAGCTCACGAGTTCAAGACAAGCCTGAGCAAAAAGGTAGACCCTGTCTCTACTAAAAATAGAAAAACTGAGGCAAGAGAATCGCTTGAGCCCAAGAGTTTGAGGTTGCTGTGAGCTGTGACCCCATGGCACTCTACCCAGGGCAACAGCTTGAGACTCTGTCTCAAAAAAAAATAGGACTACATAAATAAACATTCAGGCTTTCTTAAGACTTTTCTTACTAAATCCTAAAACAAAAACAAACAAACAACAACAACAATAAAAACCAAATGAAGCAGTATCTACTGAGTTTATAAGGAAAAAATGTTGAGGCCTTAAAATTGTGTGCACATTCAAAATTATGTTTTGCTAATTAAGATAACAGAAAGAAATTTTCCTCTATGCAAAGATTTATAATAACACAATTATCCTGTAAAGTTTCCTTAAAGGATTATGTCAGTCTACTAAGTGATGAATCAAAAATTGTAACTCAGGAGTTGAGACCCTGTAAGGAAAACTAAGCACCTTCTTTACTTTTCTGGGATCTGAAACTTGGACCCCATTGGATTATTTCTCCCCGGCTTCCACTTAGCTCTTGGTAACAGGAAATGCCTTTCTTGTGTCCATTCTTCATGGTTCAGGTGAATCTGGGGGCATGTGATGATTATTTAAAACAATGAGTAGTGCTGCTCATTCTGGAGTTTGCTAGAAAACACCATTATTGGAATGCTGCGCTAGAGAGAGATAAAACAAGTTTCCCCTTCTCTTAAAAACCAAAGCTGCAGAGAGAGCAGTAGAATGTTTCCTTCTCTTGCTGAGGGTAAACATGCCTCGTGTCTGTAACAAAAATTGAGTTGGGGGCAGTTAAAGTGATAAAGACTGAAAAAATCAAATAATGCTGGGTATTATATGTGAATTTTCCTGTGTTACCTGTATTTTCAAGTTAAGCAGGCTAAGGAAAAATAAACGCAGAGTAAACAGGTCAAAAGGGAATATACCCAAATATGGTAAAGTGGTGCCTTTTATTTTTTCTTTTTAGCATATTTCAAGTTAATATAAAATATGTTATTTTAAAAATCTATACAAAGAAGTAATTTAAGGTAAGTTTGAATAATTGTTCTGTTAAGCAGCTGGTTAAAAAGACTGACAGGAAATACACCAACATATGAACTGTGATAAGTTATTTTTGCATAGTAGGAGTAGGAATGATTTTTTTTTCAATTTTACAATGTATTTTCTACATTTTTGATAATGAGCTTGTGTTATTTTAATAATAAAAGTAACTCTCTGTGTTTGGTAAGATGACAACTTATATAGTCTGTTCTATGTCACAGAAAGATAAACTATTTTTTTCGCAGATCAAATAATTTCTAAGGAAATCATGTACTAGACTTTCCTCTAGGTATTTTTTGTTGCAGTTAATCTTTTATTTAGTGAATGTATTCCAGAATCAAGAAAGCAAAGTCTGAGTTTGCCACTTTCTTCTCGTGGGTGAAAGTATTTGGTATAGGGGCATTTTCAGAGAGAAAGTACAGAAGACATAAAATGCTATAAGACCATAAATTTGCAAGCTGAAGAAGGACCAAGGATCCTGCACTGCCAAGTATGTAAATATAGTCTAGTATCATATTCTAATTTCCGGTTCTTCCTCAATCAAATCCTTTCTTAGGGAATTTTATTACCTAGTGGACTGAGCCTCTGAGGAGTGGAAAATAAAACCTATATATACAACACTAGCTCATGGGTAAGATGCCATAGTAATATTTCTAAGTAAATAAATAGGCAGCTATTTATTTCAAAACATTTGTGTTGAGATACACATTTTATTCTGCTGCTTGGGCCTTTCACCCATATCGATTTCTCTTCTTTGCAAAATAGGTCATTAAAGGTTTTTCTATTCGGAGAGAAAAGTATTGAAATGAGGTGGTTATTCAGCTAATTTATATCCCTAAACTTCCATTTTGCCTCAGTGGCTCTGCATGTATTAGATGCCCAATTAATATCTGTTGATTAAATTATCCAGACAATTGACTCGGTTCTTCAGTGTGAGCTGATAAATTACAGAGTTAACATTAGCAGCTAGCTCCCAGTTCTACTAAAGCAGGAACACAGGGAACCAATAGTTAAATATTTTGAATAAAGAAGTTGTTGGACAAGCAAGAATCAAAGTTTTTAGCTTAATTTTGAGTGAATATTGGCGTTAGAGTTGTATGCACAACTCATTTGAAACAGCCGGAGGCCAGTGTATATGGAATATTTAAGTGAGCCCCCTGTTGGTCAATGTTAGAAGTGTCTTCTGATTCCTTTCTGCCCTTCAGATATGAAATTGGCCACGTGCTTAAAAGTGATTTGGGGTGGGGCAAAGTCAGCTCCCATATTTCATTAATATCATCTTCAAAATAAAATATTTTCAGAAAAAGTAATGTAATTTCCTAGTCTTAAGGGACATTAAAAGGTAATATTGATCTCTGATAAATGTAAACAATATGGGAAATTTTAAAACAGTCTTAGACTAAAAAGCAAATTTATGCATATTACAATGGGATTCTTTTCAAAGGTCAGAAGGGATTGCTATGGTGAAAGACTAGAGCTTTGCAGGGACTCTTCTGTTCTCTCTAAAATCATTTTCTTTTTGAATTTGAAAAGAGAATGAAGTTATTTTCTCATATAATCAAGTGCAGCCCTTTTCACTGGTAGACATATTCCATGACTTTAAAAATAAAAAATAATAATAATAATGGATACAAATGTTATTCTTTTCCAGCTAATAATTTTTTTTTTTAAAGTAAACATCAGCTTCTCAAGGGAGATTTCGATTTGAAGACTGTTTATTATATCATTTGAATAGGACTAGACCTGGCCTTTTGACTTTGAACCACTACCAAATTTCAGGCTGTGAGGAAATTGTTCTACATTTCCTGACAAATTGAGTTAAGCAGACATTAAGTGGGCTTTAAGAAAACAAATGGCCATCTTTATCACAGGTGGACACTGATGGCTTAATGGGGCCTGGGCTGATTGTATCACTTCTAATGGCTTGACGGGAAGCATTAGGGTTTTTGCATAAAGAACTGGCATTGCGAACCCTGCTAACACAGACCTGTCAAGCGCTCTGTATCCCTTTGTGCACGGAAGCAGATGTTTGTATGTATACTATGAACTGGCATTAGAGCAAGCGACAGATGCCTGTATGAATGCCAGGTTTGTGAATTTTTACAGCAGGAGCATGTTCTGAGGAAGTGCAGCCCTGCCCTCTATCATAGGTAATTCCCAGTGGAACTTGCTAAATCCCAGCTATGTTTTCATTATTTGGCTTTCCTAGCAACTGGATGAATGTGTCTATCCTAAAAATGCAAGATGATAGCCCTACCAAATTCTCACAGATTTGCAAATGGTTTGGCTACGTTTTGAACTTGGACTTTCCAGGCAGTACTTTTGCACTGTAATCGCAACCAACTTACTCAGAGGAGTGGGTGGTATTATAGCTCTCTAATTAAAACTTACTTCAGTGTTTATCTGCAGGCCTCCCCCATGGTCTCCTTACATTCCCGCCCCCACTACCGAGGAAATGCGACTTGGGTGTGGAGGTTTTTCTTTCCTGTAACATTCAAAACTTACACTCTAGTTATCTGTCAACAATAGAAACAGGTAGCTTGCAGTCCATTAAACAAACATAGTGCCCCCCTCAATTTTATTTGACATTTTATTTGGCTGTGACAAATGAGCAGCAGTTGGATTATAACATAATTTGTCTTGTCTTTATTACCAGCACAAAGGACACCATTCATTAATTATTCTGCCGTTGCAGCTTAACACTGACTGGAAAGGTCTCTCTTCGGACAGATGGCGGGGACGATGTTATTTATATCAATCAGCCAAAATCCTCAACAAGGATTACTGTTCCTGAGACTACAGTGATTTATTTCTTTTTACCTCACCCTCCCTCAACCCCTTCTGCTTTCAGAGATTTCTCTATAAAAACGAAATTTGATGGGAATCTTAAAGCGAAGCCATATTTAACCTGTTAGCTTGCAAAACAACATGCATGCTACATCAGTTTAACTGCATGACATTAGCTGCATATTTTTAAAACTGCTCGGAGTTTTTTGATCTTCCATCCTGGAGCAAAAGATTAACGGAAGGTCTCAGGGCAGCAAGTTCAGCACAAGTTTGCCTCTTCTGTGACATTGTCTTGCTGTGGCCCATGGGACCCTCCAATAAAGAAATTGTGCTGTCAAGATTTTTGTTTTTTTGTCTCTGCTGAGATGAGATGATCCGTCCTATTTCATAGTCTGGAAGACTTTCTGTGAGATCAGCTGGGATATTTGGCCCAAATAAAAATAATAACTAACACTAGGAAAACAAAAATATCCTTACCCTCTGTCTAAACCAAGATCAAATCAAATAAGTGAAGGATGTTTTTGGTTTCTTGTGGGTCCATGTTTTTACTCAGTGTCAGGTGGTTATCGGGGTGGGAGTGGGTGGCGGGTGATTTACCTTGCTTGTTTGATATTAATGATACTGTCCAGTACACGCTGATCAAGCACTAATAAAAGACTAGGTTGAACCCAGATGTGACATTCTTCTACACATTTTTCAACAGTGCTACTGGAATGTGATCATGGCTTCAATTAAAATCTCTAAGAGAGAAGTATGTGCCAAAAAGTGTGCAGATTATTGAGGCTAAGACACTGGAAGTTTTTCTTTAAGTTTTCTGCTTCAATATATAATAAATAAAATAATGCAGAAAGTTTTTTGTCTTCAGAAATTATTGGTATAACCTTGCTATCCTGATTAGTTTGCAAATATTAAAAGTCCCATCAAGACAAATATCAGCAACATGCAAATACCCTTGCAGGTTGTGATTAAGATTTTAAATGTATCCTTTTGCTTTTAGTTAATGAAAAACAAAGTCTTGGAGGATCTAAGTTGTAATTTATTAAACATGAAAGGCTCCTTGATGAAATATAGAAATGAGATATATTTTGCATTTCAAAGATTTAAGCTGACAACTTACTTGCATGCAAATAAGAGCAAGATTTGTAAAAATATTTGAAAAGAAATTATTCCTGAATGTACTTATTACAATAATGTGGCATGTAGATAAGAGAAACACACAGCATTAAAAGACATTCATTTCTCCAAAGTCTTAAAATTAGCTTCTTTCTGCCATTGTGTATTAATGTTCTTCTTCAGGAATGCAGCATATTAAAGAACTGAACAGAATTAGTAATAAATTTGTTAATTACAAATTTAAGCAACACAACTGTGTTGTTTTCCCAATATGTTTTTTTTTCAAAAGCAGAATTGCTAATGCATTTTAATCATTTATGTATAAACATTTAAGGATAAAATATTCTAAAGTTTATCAATTTCAAGAGCTGTTTATTTGCTAGCAAAATAGGCCATGTTATACAACATATATCTTATCATTTCTGCTCATCAAATCCCCATTTGCTGAATGCAAATTTCCTTGGTCTAAGTGCTCCTGCACCTCAATTTAAATGAATAATAGGATCGACTCTATTAAAATCAGTTTAAGGTTGCCATGGGTGACATATCAGTAGGGTTAAAATGAGAAAAAAAAAGGTCGCAGAATCAGTCCTTACAACCTGTTTTTTATCATAATGAAACATATGTAAGACTCGACGAAGGCTTAAACAACAATATGTCACTTAGGCAATACTTTAGTTTGTGGGTCTTCTTAAAAAATCCTTTTTTAAAACCACAATGTATTCCAAACAAAGTAAACGTAAAATTATAGTGCCATCAATAACTCTGGGAATGTATTCAGTTGCACTGAAAATTAGAGAGTAAGCTCTTGTGCTATTACACCAGACGGGTAGATTGTGGATTTGTAAAAATAACAGAGAACTTCTCAAAAACAAGAGGAGTTAGGTACTTTTGCTGTAGTAAATCTCTTCTGGTAAGTATCCAGCTAGGTGTTATAACCAGATTAACGAAGTAGAGAGAAAGCACACTCAAATACTTCACCTGAGAAAAATTGTGTCCTCTGCTAATGAGACTTAAAGGACTATTCATATAAGTTATTGGTTAAGTACTGAAACACCAGCTCCAGACATTAAAGCCACCCTGGAGCAAAGCTTTCGGTCATTGTTTTAGGATCCTGAAAGCTGAAGATGCAAGACTTGGGGTCTGCTGGTATACACACACACAAACACACACATGTACACATAAGTATGCATGTGTGTATCTATATGATCATGCCTGTCTCACATTTTTTAAAGACAATTCTATTTTTTAAAGTCACATTTTAATGCTCACTTTGTATTATTTATGATTCTCATTTGGATTTCACAGAATCACTTTTTTGTTATAAGTGTTATATTTCCTCTTTTTTTTTTTTTAAACCTGCAATAAAGGGGAAAAAAAAATCTCCTTATTTGCTAAGGTTACAGTGTTAGTTTAATTTTCATAGAAGCGGTGGAATATTTTGAAGTGAGTAACATTTACCAAGTCATTAGTTTTATGCAAACTAGGAAGGAAGATGAAAGAAAAAAAATTATCAATTATTTATAGATTGTTAAAATGTATCTTAGTGCACTGCTACTGTATAGAAATGACAATTAGCCAAACTTACCTTCTTTAATTAATAATGCATACATTATGCTCTTTGGGCAACTAATCACCAGCTCTACAAATTTGTTTGACACTGTTGAAGATACCTATCACATGGGTTAAAAAAAGAACAATGCTCTACCAGCTGTAGCCAACTTTCAGCCTTCTAGCAATGCTTAAAATGCTGTAGCAGTTCCGGGGAGCAAAATGGTGGTCCTTTAGCTGTTTGGAACTATAAATATGGCACCACACTGCACAGCCCTGCCTGCCATACTCTTTATCTCAAAGTGCTTGCTTAGCGATGAAAATCCTTAATCTCCATCTCCTGTGCTGATTTACACAATCTTAGGGTGAAAAAATTCTTGCAGGTAAATTGATTGGTCCTGTTGCCTTAACGCTGCATTTACTGTATTTTCTGAACTAAAATAGGTACATATGTTTAGATAAAAGGAAGGACAACTTGTAAACTAAACAGTTAAAGAGAATCTGGAATGAAGAGGTACCATGCTTGCTACAGAAAATGCCTATCAAACCTGTGACGGCAGCATTTTGTTGCCACGACTCTCCCACATTTATTTTTAATAAAACAAAAGCATCTATTTGGTATATTTTCAGGATTGCAAGGAAAAGTCAAGCTGAATTTTCAAAGAAATTTGCTTGCCTCTGCATCTCCCCCTATCTAAAGATCACAAACCCAGTTTCCTCATTTTACCCACAATCTAAGGGCAATGGCAGCTACTGGAAAGTTTGCAAAAGTTTCACATAAGCTAAATTAACATAAAGGCCCAGGCGTGCTGTTTCTCAGAGGTCACCAGAGCCTCGTATCATATTGAGCTGTAGACTCATGTGGTCAACAAGCCAACTGACATCAGGGCCAGGTAGACACTCAGCTGTCACTGATTTCCCCGTAGAGGCACACACACCGAATGAGGTAGCAGCTTGGCGCTTTTGGAAGGAGAAATGAGACTGGTGCGGCTCCCTCACATATGGTGTTTAACAGACTACACTTCCCATTTGCTCCTCCGAAAGGTGTGCATTTTCAAGGGATAATGCCAAGTGTCTTCTTTGTGCTGTGGTGTCTTTGCATTGAGAGGTGATGTGTCTGACACATTTTGGCAGGCTACTGTGAAGAGGTTTAGAATTTCCTACTGACTTTCACTAAGACTTAAGAGAATAAGATTGTACCTTATCAAAGGTAGCAATCTGCCTTTTGGGAGGAGAGGATCACAGTTCTAAAGTGAGCTGAGAAACATAGATTTTTACTGATATTTCTTACTATTTTATCTTGTAAAATTTCTGTTTAGTTGCCTTTTATGTAAATACATACTGACTAGTGGCTCTACCACCTAAGCAGGTTTATCATTTCAAGTAGATTTTGAATTAGAGCTTTGAAAATGTGGGACTAGGAAAATTAAATGTGTCTTCCCAGTGAAAGCCTGCCCTCTTTTTCAGCTGTTTTAAATGAAATTCAGAATAAAAGGGTAAATGCAAGGGGCACAGAAGCCTGAGAGAAGAACCAATTTTACATGTAAACTGAAGAAAATCTTCATTTCTGAAATGAACATTGGGTATCTGCCCATCCACCATTTTAGAAGGATTTCTGTTAGTCTTTGGTGAAAGATTGCTCTCATTTATTTAACTCATGCCACATGGCTTAGCTTCATAACCAGGATAGAATTTCTGGAGATTAAAAAAAAAAACCTATCTTGTATCTATGGAAATACCAAGCTGGAATTTAAGCTACAATTGCTGTGGGTTTTCCACATTATAGTATAAAATTGCTAGGTTTATTAACGCTGGGCATACTTCAACTGCCCCATGTTGTGTTCTGGTCGATGGTACCTGTCAAAATGTCGAACAATTTTTCAAGGATATTCTGTGCCACAGAAAAAAATAATGTGTGGATTTTTTCCATGTTTTTGTTTATTATAAGCAGAGTATTTGTAATAATTTATGGAAAGTCTTAGAATTATACATATTAAGGCACTGCCAAATGATTTCACTATCCCACCATAGCAAATTGTCTTTAAACACTACCATTTTTTCCTTTTCTCTCTCTTGCTTTTTGTCATTTACTTACGGACCAGAAACACTTGCAGGCTCTTGCCCCTGGCCTTCTGTGAGAATGTTAGTTAGCAATGCTCATAAAAACTCAATTCATCAATGTGAACATAATTTGCTATGAACAGAAAGCTCACAAAAGGGTGAATTTGTCAGATAGACAGGTGGCCTGAGATCTCTCCCTGATACTGAATGATATGAATAATAGATTCTGGTAAATGTATGCCAAGACTTGAGCTGTAAACACAGCTGCCTCCATTCCCTTCCAGAAAAACAGCTTCGAGGACGAAAGCACAGGAACCACAGTTCCACCTGAG
Source organism: Nycticebus coucang (assembly GCF_027406575.1). Classification (NCBI taxonomy): domain Eukaryota; kingdom Metazoa; phylum Chordata; class Mammalia; order Primates; family Lorisidae; genus Nycticebus; species Nycticebus coucang. The sequence continues at coordinate 38,090,708 of NC_069786.1, read as the reverse complement.
GACCTAAGCTTGTACACACACACACCCTCATTCAAGAAATAAACAACCTCCATAAAAAAAGACAGAGTTAGAGGAATCTTCACACTTTTTCCTTTCTATAAGAAAGACATTTTAAAGCTATCTTGGGCAGAGGAGACTAGCTAGAGAAGAAAATGAAGAGAAAGGAAGTCGATTTTCCTAATGGTTCTGGTTCCACATTATTCAAGTGTCTTGTTTTGTAAAATATACAAATGGACAGAGCTAATAAAGTTTGCAATACTGTAAGTCCGGTTTTATAATGAGCAAAAATAAGCGAGCAGGTTGACTATGCAGAAGCACTGTGCTTGAAATCATTCTAGTAATTCATGGCTATTTGTCTTATGGGTTATTAAGTATTTATTAAGGTTCAAATGTAATGTAGCCTTTTCTCCAATTTACTCTGACCTTTAAAAATCTGTTTTGCAAATTGTTTTCCAGGTAATGCACAAACCCACTTAGAAGCCAAATCCCAGGATTTTACAAGATTCTGGTTGAGTGCAGCGTACATTTTTTTAGTCTTTATAAATACTGGTGCATATAGGTTGAACTGTTCTGATAACATTTATGACTGATTTCTCCAATCAGCTGGCAAAATCACTGGATAAGACTTTCTTATTTAATACAGTAAAGCAGTGTTTTGTAAAGTAGAACGTACATACATGTTATTGGTGGTACAACAGGCAAAGCTAATGATTGTGTATTTTTTTAATGTGTATTAGAAAAACACAAGTAACACTTAAAACTCAATGAATCCCCAACAATAAAAAAAAAAGAAATTATAGCTTAGGATAAAGTTAAACATAGAAGTATAAGAATCACTTGATTTTATAAAAAAAATAGTTAACATTGATAGCATTGAAAATGCAATCAATGAAATCAGCATCTAGATCAATGAAGTTTGAGAAAACTGACAACCTTTTCCCAATCACTAATATCACTTAAATGATCTTATCAAAAGTGATTAAGATCATAGAGCCACAGAATATAGCACTGTGACATTTTTAGAGTCAGGGTAGACAGACTTTGGGAAACATTCTGTCCTCCCCTCTAATTTTATGGGTGTAAAAGCTATGATATAGTGTAGTGGTTCTCAATCTTCCTAATGCTGTGACCCTTTAATACAGTTCCTTATGTTGTGGTGACCCCCAACCATAAAATTACTTTTGTTGTTACTCCATAACTGTAATTTTGCTACTTTTGTGAATTATAATGTAAATATCTGATATGCAGGATGATCTTAGATGACCCCTGTGAAAGGGTCATTCACCCCCCAAAGGGGTCACGACCCACAGATTGAGAACCGCTGGTATAGTGGGACCAAGTGAATGGACCAAGTCACCTGTCTTATTACAGGCAAAGATGAAATAAGAAACCAGGGATTCTCATAGGGTACCACTGTCTGTTGTAAGGAAGAGAGGAACAAACTCAGTTGGAAATTTTAGTATCACTTCCCATTTGCTCATGTTTCTAGAAAGAATACTGAAAGCTTTCTTCTTGACCCTTTATTGACATGAAAATTGTTAAAGCTACTTACTAGTATTTATTTTGTCTTTCCCAACTGCATACTCTGGACAGGAGTTAAGGTTGGTTTAATAGACAACAAGGCTCTCCAATATAAAGTAGCTGTAAGAATGCATCTCTTCCTTTCTTTTCCCCGTGGCTTTCTGCTTTTTATTGTGTATCAGCTGTGCTCATTGCCTTTTTCTTACCAACCTGGTAGAACTTTGTAAGTGGGAACTATGTCTTATTTATCATTTTTTTGTTTGTTTTGTTTTCTTATTTCTTAGGTCATTGTCTTACTCTATAAGTAGTTGATAACTGTTCATTACATAAAGGCACAAATGAATTCAATTTGTCAAATCCTTGCTACAATTTTCTGACCTGTGGTTCCATTAACAATAAAGGTTATTCCATCCAGTCCAATCAAACATAAGCCACCAAACATTTAAAACCTTTACTAAGCTTTTGATTAAACTGAAGGATGTTCTAGGTGCTATGGGTGACAGAGATGAGAACACAGTTTTTAGCTTTTTAGCTACACCATCTAGGACAGGTAATGTGATATGGACATAATTAAAATGCCAGGTATAGGGCGGTGCCTGTGGCTCAGTGAGCAGGGCACCGGCCCCATATACTGAGGGTGGTGGGTTCAAACCCAGCCCCGGCCAACCTGCAACAAAAAAATAGCTGGGTGTTGTGGCCGGCGCCTGTAGTCCCAGCTACTCAGGAGGCTGAGGCAGGAGAATCGCCTAAGCCCAGGAGTTGGAGGTTGCTGTGAGCTGTGTGACGCCACGGCACTCTACCCGAGGGCAATAAAGTGAAACCCTGTCTCTACAAAAAAAAAAAAAAAATGCCAGGTATAGTACAGTGGTACACATTTCTATGGGGATTTGAGGAAGGAAAGTATTTATCTGGGAGAATCTAGAAATACTGCATAAAAATGGGGGTGAGGGGTCCAGTAACCCAGGAGCTTTGGTCTGTTCCCTGCCCCAGTGTCAAAGATAAAGGAAGCACTATGCATTCCATGGTTTACCCACAGATTCTGGTATCCGAACTCAAGATTCAGTCTGCAGATGCACTGACACTGTATTCCACAACTTGGCATTCATAACACAGAAGTCCCTGAGTAGGTTCATCAGGTTTCAATTTTCTATTTCATCTCTTTTGCTCTAAGCTCTTATTATAACTATCTAACTAACCGGTATACTGAGTCTCCACAATTTTTTGCTTTAAGCCTAACTAACTGTTGCTTTGGGTCATTGTTAGAATTAGTAGAACGAAGAAGATTTGCAAAACAATGAATGGGCTGACTTCTGGAGTCATGTGCATCTGAAACATGGTAACACATACTGAAATGTGTATGTGTATTTTGTCTTTCCATCATTTTCCTTTTTTTAGTTGAAGTAAAATTGAGCTAAACTTCATACAGTGAAATGCACAAATCTTACGTATACAATTTAATTACAGGCATACTTCATTTTGTGCTTTGCTTTAATTGTGTTTCACAGACATTTCATTGTTTACAAACAGAATGTTCAAGCAAGTCTATCGGTGCCATTTTCCAACAGTATGTGCTCACTGTGTGCGTCTCTGTCACATTTCGGTAATTCTCACAATATTTCAGAATTTAAAATTATTATTATATCTGTTACGGTGATCTGTGATCAGTGTTCTTTGATGTTATTGTTATACTTGTTTTTGAGCTCTGCAAACTGTATCCATGTAAGATGGCAAATTTAATTGATCAATGTGTGTGTTCTTACTGTTCCACTAAATTTCTGTTCCCTGTCTCACTCTGAGTCCTTGGACCTCCCTATTCCCTGAGACATAACAATATTAAAATTAGGCCATTAATAACCCTTCGATGGCCTCTTAGTGTTCAAGAGAAAGAAAGAGTTACATATCTTTCACTTTCCATCAAAAGCTAGAAATGATTAAGAATAGGGAGGAAGGCATTGTTGTCTTATTATAAGAAATTGCTCCAGCCACCCCAATTTTCAGGAACTACCACCTGATCAGTCAGCAGCCATCAACACGGAGGGAAGACCCTACACCAGCAAAATGACTGCGATTTGCTGCAGGCTCAAATAATCATTAGTGTTCTGTAGCATTAACATATTTTTAATGACAAAATTTTAATTAAATTTTTCATACTTTTAAAAAGACAATGCTATTGCACATTTGCTGCATTAAACATAACTTCTGTGCACTAGCAACATAACTTCTTTTTTTTTTTTTGGCAGTTATTTTTGGCCAGGGTCAGGTTTGAACCTGCCACCTTCGGTATATGGGGGCCAGCATCCTACTCCTTTGAGCCACAGGTGCTGCCCCCGCAACGTAACTTCTGTATGCACCAGTAAAACAAAATATTTGTGTGACTTCCTTTATTGCATTATTTGCTTTATTGGGGTAGTCTGGAACCCAACCTGAAATTTCTCTGATTTATGCCTCTATTTTTGGCAAATGTAAGTCCTCATATAACCACTTGAGAGATATAGGACATTTTTCTTATCCTCAAATATCCCTCACACACTTTCCAGTCCATCTCCCTCATTGCAACTATTGGTCTTATTGTAGTCATAATAGATCAATTTCATTTGTTCTTGAATGTCATATAAATGGAATCATGTAGGTGTACGGTCTTTTGTTTTTGGATTCTTTAGCTTGAGAGAAAGTTTTAAAAATTCTTCCATGTTGTGTTCAGCCTCAGTTCATTCTTTTTGAATGCTAAGTAGTGTTCTGCTGTGTAATTTGTTGGCTGATTATCCTTCTGATGAACATGTAAACCATTTTTTTAGTTTTTAGCTAAAATAATAAAGCTTATGGATTCTTGTATACATATTTTTGTTGACAAATACTTTGGAGATGATTTGGGGTGGTCACAGTTTAGGAGTATGTTCAATTTTTAAGGAACTGACCTATTTTTCCCACTGTACTACTTTCCACACCCACTAGTAAGGTATAAGAGTTCCAGTTGCTCACTATTTTAACCAATATTTGGTGTTCATAGTCATTTTAATTTTAGCCATTGTAATAGGTTTAAATTAATATCCCATTGTAGCTTTAATTTACTATCTTCTGATGACTTTTAATGTCAAGAAACTTCATGTTTTCATGTGTTCATCAACTATTTGTAAATCTTCTTTCCCAATTTTTGTAGGGTTGTTTGACTTCTTATTGACTTGTAGTTGTTTACATATACATGGATATATATATATAATACATATACATATACATATCTCTAAAATATCTATCTACCTACCTATGTGTATATAGAATATATTATCACATATTGTGTTATAAACATCTTTTCCCCCAATCTATGGCTTGTGTTTTCATTTTCTTAATGGTGACTCTTGTAAAATTTAATTTATACTTTTATTTTAAGGCATTTTATTGCCTTCTATGTCCTGGCTAAAATAATCTTTGCTTCCTTCCCAGGTCTCAAATATACTCTACAGTATTTTTTTGGATGTTACTTTTATGTCATCTTAAATTAATTTTTGTTATGTTGTGAAGCTGGAATCAGGTTTGTTTGTTTGTTTCATTTTCTTGCCAATATTGAATCTTCCTTACCCTGCAGCATCAAAGTGTGTCCAGGCAGAAAGCTGGATTAATCAAGAAGCTCATCTCATGTGATTTCCTTTAAAAAATTTTTCAACATCAATAATTTTTAATACCTCTTATATTTTGTCCAACTATATAGCCGTTTAGAGTAGGAGGGAAAGTTAATTAGCAGTTACCGTATTATGGAGAGAAGCAAACATTTCCTTTCTGACATTTTTTTAACTCAACTATTCAGTAATTCTTAAAAGAATAGGAATGCAAAATCGCTGTGTTTTGTTAACTTCTTGATCTGTCCATTTATTCAAACTAAAGTCATTAACTATAAATTATGTATTTTACCATTGTCTTCAGATGTCTCCACTTCAGGGAAAGCAAAGAAGGTAGAAATTCCTTTTACTCAACTTGTTCTCAGCTGGACTGTTAGTGAGTAGCGTGGAGTGAAGGAAGGCCTGATCTCATGTTGTACTACATTCGTGGCCCAGCATTTCCTTCACTTACGTGAATCAGTACATCTGATTTGTGTAACTGGTGTAATGTAAGGGTTCTGTACTATTTTTACTAAATTGAATAAGTTTAACGCAAGTGTACAGTTTTGCTCAATTTTGAAATTTATCATTCTACATCTAGCATGTAGTGTCTGTAGCGAAGTCCATCAGTTAACTTAAACATCATTCGAGCCTTCTAATACATGCGTATGAGGGGATTTGTTCCATATTTGGGCTCTTTGTATCCATCATTGTAATAGTTTTCCATATTTGGACAATGAGCCACTTTATGAGTTTTATCTGTCATTTATATATGCTTTCATGCTCTACTTTGATTTTTGATCTGAGACCATCACGTTACACTGAGGCAAACTTCAGGTAAGTCTGTATTATACTGTATCCCAACATTTCATTCTACCAGACCCAAATGACCCTCTCTATAAATTCCTTACATCTTCCCTGAAATGAAAATCTACCAATTTGTTCTAAAATAATGTAATTCTTCTCCTTCTATGTAGATAAAATATTCTTTTTATTAAAGCAGGCATGCATGACCTAATTTACACATACTAAAATTATTAATAATGGGCTTTTCATAGAACCAAGTAACATTTGTCTGTAGTACACATAAAACCTTATGTAAAGTTCCTATCATGCAGACTGGAATAGGTAAATAATGTTAATTCTTTTATCTTCAGCTGATGGTGTAAAAGGAGAGTGCAGGCCTGAATTCACATTAAGTGACTGTTATGAAGTGACCTATGTGAATATGCTATGTTACATTTGAAGAAATACATAAAGAAAATCAAAACCTTCCCAAATAAAGTGTTCTGTTAAAAAGACAGTTGAATATGCTCTACAATTAAGTCTTCAAAGATCACAAACAGATGACAGTACATGGAAGCTATCTAGATTTCATGGAACTACCTCCAGCAAAACAAACTAAAGGCACAGATGTAATGAAAATTTTCATGTTTAATAATAATAACAACCAACCTATTGATCATTTCTAAAACTGTGTAACCTTTCATTTGCCACCATTAGTTTAATTGGACACCTCTAAGTGTTTTATTTGCTTAATTATTTCCCCAAATTTGCTTGGACAAAATAACAATAATCTAAAATAACCTCATTAAAGATGTCCATAAAGACAAAATTCTTTAGTAAAATCAACAATCCTTCACTTTTCTCACTACAGGCAAATTGTCTTCTAAATCAAGAATGGTGCACTATAGCCACTGGCCTGATGTGTCAAAAAGAGCCATTTCTAATGACATTCTAAGGAGCTGCTCTTTCAGGTGGCTTCCCAAGTAGGAATACTCAGAGTACCATACATACGTACGTACCCAAAAGCAAATCTTCCAGTGATACAAAGAAACTGGTTAATAAAGCCTAACTTTTGAACCACTGAACCAAAATAATAGTTTTGCAAAAGGACCCTTCAAAAGAAAACCTGAAGCTGCTTCTTCATTGCATTATATTACACGAACATTGTTCATAGTTATGTTCAATTACTGTTCAACCAATAACATAGACTCCGTTATTTAGCTTTCTGACACATCATTTTCTCAGTAGGTATGCCATTAGGACTCTGCTCTCAAAGAAAATACAGTTGTGGAAAAGAGAGAGTGCAGTTAAAGCCAGTATTTGCAGCCAGTATCCCCCAGATTTCTTTTTCAGTAATTTCTGCCATGGGTTTCCTTTGGCCTGGCCTGATGTTTAATCTCAGTTAACCTACTCTGTGTAGTGCCTCAGTTTATCTGCTTATTAAACAGCAGTGAGATGTTCAGGTTTGGAAATCCATAGTATGCAAAACAATTATTTTTCTCTGAATACAAGTATACACTTAAAAATAGTTTTATATGACACACAGTTTCCTTGTAGATTTATTAGGTCAGGGCCAGTCCTGCTGCCTGAAGGGGACCTGATGATGAAATAAGAGACAATGGGAAGCCTGGTAGACATTACTGTGGCATAAAAAGAAGTTCTGTCTACTGCCAGAGGGCAGACTTGAGTGCTCACCACTAACAGTCAAACAGAAAAAAGTGCAGGGTGTCCACAGAGGGTTTTGGGTCCTCACTCTGCGCAGGCTGTTGAAGCCATGGAACTTGGGATGTGCCTTTGTGAAGAACTGGCAAGGGTGGGCAAACGTACTTTCGTGCAGAACTTTTGATTTGCGTCCTCCACGCTTCCATTTTGCTGGGGGAAAGTCTGGGTCATCAACTGATTTTCAAACCCAGATTTTGTTGTCTGGCCTGGTTCAACTACCAATATAAGATAAGATATGCTTTACATGTCAAATATGCTGACACCAAGAGGGAACACAGTAAAACTAGAAAACCAGAGAAAGAGGCAGAGCCATTGCTTTCTGAGGGAGAAAAATATAAGTGGATGATGTAAACAAAGGCGGCTAGAATGAGGTTAGGAGCAGAGGTAGGTGTGCTTTAAGGGCTCTGAAAAGCAGCAAGAGTCTCTCTCTGATATGGAGCCTGCCTCTTTGTAAGTCTCTTCTGTCTCCTCCATGGAACTTCAGGAACTGCCATCTGGGGGCTCAGTTCCTCCCTGGTGTCCAAAGTCTGCCCTGACATTAGGCAGTGGTGTGGTCTGTGTGTGCTATACTTGCGAGGTGAATAGCAGGCCACCTTTGCTGCTGGTCTCAGCCTAAAGTGAACTTCAGCAATACATTGGACTTCCACTTGGCCCCCTTTTGCCCACATCTTTGTGTTGGCACTCAGAACAGGTACATCCTGGGTTCCTGTAGCACAAGGTCTCTATATCCTGTTGTTTTCTCCCTGTTACTCAGGTCTGGAAACTGTCTCATATCCCCAGCTCTGCAGAGTTCCCCAAGGCAAGTATTTTCTGAAACACACACACACATAATATAATCTGGATATAGTCTGAATGTTTCCTTCAAAATTCATATGTTGAAACCCAAACTGAGGAAACCTGGAACCTGGATTTGAATCTTGAGTCTCTTTATTACTAGTGGTCTGATCTTGGACAAACCTTGTAACCTCTCCAAGTCTTACGTTTTCCTATTTGTAAAGCAAGAATGATACATGTTTTATCATGCTGTTTACGATACATTAATTTTGTAAAATGCCTTTAGCACACTTTGGACATAGTGTAGTGTTAACAAAATCATGACTATTGTTACTGTCACCTTTGTAAATTTCCCTATGGCACCTACACTTGTGCCAGGTCTTTAAAGGTTTGAAACATGACGAGGCAGGTTTAGTTTACTCATTCATTTATTCAACCTACTGTCTCTGGGTACTGTTCTAGGCATTAGTTCTAAGTTTGTGCTTCACTTCTTGGGTTCAATCTGGTATAGGTAGTAACTGATACGTTTTGCTATGTCTCAAAATAGGAAGCATGGAACAAAACAGCAGAGAAGGAGGGTCTGAGGAAGCCGGCTTTGATACTACACTGTCTAGGTTTGAATGACAGTCCTTCCACTGGACAGCTGATAAAAAGTAAAATATTTTTTCTATATTGAATTTTTCTTACTCAAAAATAGAGATAATAATAGTTTCTATCTCCTAGCGTTGCTTTAGAGATTAACTTGATACTTTTAGGGTGCTTAGATTAAAACTTGGCATATAAATATTCAATAAATGTTAGCTGTAATTACATATTTAAGGTCTATGTGTAGGGATTGAGACCTGATAAAAATGTAAACTTTCAAACTGGTTATAGTTTCAATATCCAAGACAATTAAAATTCTGATTCTTTTATAGAGAAAAGATTATTACTTCTGAGTTATATTTTATTCCCATATGAATGTAATTATTTTCTTATATCTCCTCTTTGGGAAGTGCTATTGTGAATCAAGTTGTCTACTGTGAACTTGAATAATTCTGTGGTCTGTAGCCTTGATTTTATGGGGAATTCTTGAAGACTTTCATTGGGATTGTCTATGTTTTCAGCTTCAATGGAAAGTTGGAATTACTCACCAAAGGATTACAATTGAGGTGACTTTAACCACAGAATATCAGAACTTCTGGCTTCTCTAAGACAAAAATAACTGACAGATGAACTTCAGCAAAAAGAAATGGGGTGACTTATTCAGAGTGAAACGATCATGTAGGCTGTGCAAAAAGGAAGAGTCAGAGTCCAGGCTTGTCAAACAGCTAATTGTGCCTGCAAACAAAGGACATAGTTTAAGGCATGGGGTTTTAGAAAGGAATGTTGGTCTCTCATTTGTCTTTTCATTGGATCTGTGTACATGAATAGTATCTCCACAATCAACGATGTCATCTTTGAATACGGAGGAATAGAGACTCACACAGAGCTTGCACCAGGGAGATTCTACATATAGATGAACAATTCATTATTCATTCCGAACTGAAAGCTGTCACCAAACTTTGCTCTGTACAATGAAAACAATGCAATGATAGAAAATAAAAATAGAATTGAGACAGAGAGTGACCCCTTTAGAAAGTGATAGAAGTGTTAACATCAAAATGCTGTCAAGATTCAGATAAATATGAATATCTACACAATATTTTCCATCCTATGGGATTTGAAACTTAGACTCCATATAAGGTTTGGAGTTAACAGTGTCAACTATTCTCAATTCTGAAATGACTAAATCTACACAACATGCCTCAAACTCTTTCATGTTTCTCTTCAATGTATTTTCCATTTCTGAACCCTTAGCATGGATTATAGAAAATTATGATACATTTCATTTTTTTGAATATAAAATCAATAGACTTCTGTTGAGCACTTATTTTCAAGGGAGTTATAGATAGTTATCATTTAGAACCTTGTTTTTAATATATACATACTCCTTAAGGAAAAGTACTTTTTCCTGCACCCTTGTATTCCTCCTTATTGCCTATTCTCTGTATTCATAATTGACATTTGTTAAAAATTCTTTTTTTCATTAACATGTGCAAAAAACAAGGCTTGATTCTGAATATTTATCATTTAAGCACTATTTTATCTACTTAATGTCCATGGTAGGTAGAATAATGAACTCCCAAAGATGTCCATGCCCTAAAGGCTGGAATCTATGACTATGTTACCTTCATGGCAAAAGAGACTTTGCAAATGTGATTAAGGATGAGGAGATTATCCTGGTTTCTTTGGGTCGGCCCAATTTAATCATATTGGTCATTAAAAGCAGAGATTTCCTTTTTGCAGTCAGTGGGAGATATGAACATGGAAGAATCAGAGAGTTACAACACTGTTGGTTTTGAAGATGAAGGAAGTAGCTTATTAGGGAATGTGGAAGACCTCCAGAAGCTGGAAAAGACCCAGAAGTGGATTGTTCCCTCAGGCCTTCAGAAAGGAATATAGCCCTCTTACACTGTGATTTTAACCCAGTGAGACCTGTGCCAGCCTTCTGAGCTACAGAACTGTAAGGCAAGAAGTTACTAAATTTGTAGTAATACTGTTATAGCAACAATAGAAAACTAATAGAATGTGGGATGAGATGAAGTGAGGCCACAACCTTGTGTTATTTGCTAGCTATCACAACTTCTCTTTATTGCTTCTACACCGAGGTAAAAGGCCAGGAGTTAGGAGATGAGTCAAGAAAATGTATATGTAGGCATGATATTTTCTTCTTGTAACAATTTAGCCCTTACTCATACTCAACTAAAGATGATCCCAGGAGAGATATATCACATGTGAGATTTATGCGAGTTGATTGCTAAGTGAATAAGTTTCTAAAATCTTCTTTAAATAATTCATAAGCTGTTCATTTTATAGTTGATTCTTATTCTTATGATTCTTATAGATTCCTTCTAGTGTCTCCTCCTTCAATCCTTGTCCATGTTAAACCACTAATCCTGCTTTAACCTCCCAGGGTACAGCTCTCTTTTTTGTTTCCAAACTATTGCTAAGAAATATGGAACTTTGAAATCTAGTTGAAAGTAGTATCAGCAAAACCAATTTTTCCCTAAATGCAATTGGTGTTCCCATTGACTCTACTAAAATTTCTGAGATTGCACAATAGAAAACTCATCCAACAGATAAAGAATTATACTGAATGTGGAGGCAAAAGGAGAAACATACTGATAAAAATTTTAGAAAGAGTTGTAAGTTTGCTTTAAATAATAGGCTTTAAAGAGAGGGAAATTTGAGTGGAAGAGTTAGCATGGGAGGAGTCAGGGAGCCTATCAGTTCAGGCTATGAAGCTTGCAACTTTTCTTTGTCTTATACCAGCAAAATATTTCATTAGACTCAGGTGTGCTGTATTTTGGAACATAGACCATGTACCTCCCATATCTACAGAATATTGGTAGGAAAAACTAAAAATTCAGGATGTTGGATACTTCTAGTGGCTTCCATAAGAGGAACACACCCATTTATTGCTTCAATTTCTCTTGAAAAAGACTAAGATGAAGATAGTTTTGACCAAACCAAGTGCCAGAGAAATGTGCAGTTGCTAAAGGATAGAAATTTCCAGAGATTCCACAAAAGATTCTAGAATTACTGAAAGCTAAGATAATTGCCTATCAACAAATAAACTGGATGTGCTCTGAACTTCCTAAAAGAGATTGTATTACCCCCATAAACCTATATTTGGCTAAGAAGGCAGACAGCTCCTTAACATTTCCATTTGCCTCTGGAGCGGGTGGGTAGGAAGTGATTCTGCTACAGTATATTGTCCTTTGTCACCCATGACCCTGGAAAATAACAGGTACACAAGAGATTCTCAGAAAATAGAACCAGAAGACTGGCTGACCCAGAAAATCACTTCACAGCTGATGGGGGAAGTCACACTCTTACTGCTTAGCCACTATCACATATTCTGTGGCTCAAGAACTACCACACACTGTACATTGTTCACTCTCCAAATAGAATTAAAATTTATATATTTAATAAAGAGTAACATGTTGAAGGCATTCATAATGATTTAATATATGTATACATTTGATTACCACAATCAAATTAATTAACACGCCTATCACTACTCATGATGCTCATTAAATCCCCACCAAATAGAAATTTTAGTTATTGTTACTTCTTCTTTCCCTGCTCTTGAATATTAAGTGCTTTGGTGACAGACAGCTACTTTTCAGTTAGAGAAGTCACGCTACCCCTGATAGAAATGAGAACAAACCTCAGTTTTCTGGAGGCAGGTGTATGAGGAGCATACAAGGAGCAGTAGCTGTGTGAGGCTTTGGGGAGAGACGAGTGGTTTCAAGCAGATAGCAGGACTTTGAAAGTGAATGTTTGAGCAGAAGAGTGTCAGTGAGTTGGGACAGAGATATAGTTGACTGTCTATCCTACATCTATTCTTCTGTTCCTTTTTTCTAAAGAGAATTCTGGTACTATTCACTGTTATGTGACTCATCATTAGCAGAACTCAGTCCCTGATTTGGAAATCAGGCTCGAGTAATCCAATCCAGTTAATGTGCTTTTGTTGGCCATATTAAGAAATAGGCGTGTGATATACAATTAGGTAAAAGGAGATATTTGCTTGGGATTTCTGGAAAACATCCTCCTCTATCTCCCAGCAGATGTAACAGAGGAAGAACACAGTTTGTGTTGTTACTGGTGATCATCTTATACAGTGTGGACAGACAGCACTGGGACAAAGCCCACCCTGTGGAAGGTGGAGCAGCTAGAGAATGGCCTGGGTCTGGAATGCCAGTCTTTGAATACCTGCATGAACAAACCCTGTCATTCACACCGGATCTGTAAATCCATAAACTAATAAATTTCCTCATTTCTTAAACCATTTGAGCTGGTTTTCTGTCAATTGCAGCTGAACACAATCCAACTGACTGAGTACTTGATACTGACATAGACATAGTTGGAAGTCACACAGTAATTTAAAGGATAAAATAATTTGAAAGGTTTAATTCTGGAGTACCAGATATGAATGTAATGAGTAACAGTATAGTTATGAGAAAAATATACTTGCAATTCTACCCTGCTGTGTCCATTACTGCCTATGTATCATATTGGCACAATAAAGATAATAAACAATGAGATAGTTGTATAGAATAAATAAGATAAAGCGCATCAAATTCCTGTCATGAAGTAGATGTTCAATAATTGTAACCATCACTTCAATGGCCAGAGAAAAGATCATGTAAGGTCCCTGAGTGAGAATTTTTACATAGGAAGATGGCTCAAGAGGAATCAAAAGCTCTAAAAAATGATGTTCTGAGAATATAATTTTAAATGATTCTGATGAGAAAGAAAAGAAGTAATTAGTGAAAAGAGCTAATGTGGCTGCATAGGGATATATTTTGTAAAAATGTAAAATTGAAAGATGGAAGAAAAGTCTTACAACATGAAAGGAATCTCAAAGAGAGACACCAAACAAACAAAAACAGAATCAGAAGGGTTGAGGCACAGAAAAAATTCAAACTTAAAAAAGGTTCAAAATTATGTCCGAAGATGCAATAATGGAAAAACCAAGGACAGGTGTAGAAAGACTATGACATTAAGAAATCACAAAGAGGTTGTTTGGAAGTCATTGGTTACTTGAATTATTAAAATGCTACAATTATTTACAAAAAAAAAGCAACATAATGTGTATAATATAGATGGAATGATAAAAGAGCAAGAAAGAGCAAAGGCCACTTTCAAGGTTTGTCAGTGCTATGAAATTTCAAATTATACTTTGAAACACTATGTGTCATGTTGACTTGATTGTTACTTAGCTGTTAAAACAAAAATAAAATACCAGATAAATTAGATTTGTATCAAGCTCAGGTGATAAATTCTTGGGAGAAGTCTTTCCAGTACAAAAAGATAAGTGTATATATCAGCAACATACTAATTTTCTATGTAAGCATGGTATTTGCAGTTTGCCTCAGGAACATGCAAGCATGATATTCAGTTTACATAGAAATAGCTTTTAAAAATCTTTGGTTAACTATAAATACTGAAAATGCGTTCTAGTGATATTACTAATGGATGATACAACCTCGTATCTCCTCCCTTTCCATGGATAATGCACACAAACACACACACGGAGCAAGATCGGGAGTCAGACTCTGAATGCCGCCTCCTACGTGGGTCTCCTTACAAAACCTTAACACACACAGAGAACAGAAAACATGTGTGAAGTTCTCCTCAACTGTCTGAAAGAAAAGTCCAAGGAAAAGTCCTCATTACCAAGTTTCATTTCAGGTCTGACCTGGTTTAATTTCTGAGAGAGGAGAAGGTATTCTCTCTTTAACTCATGAGGCCAGGATAGAACAGAGTTCCCTCACCAAGGAAATATTTGGAAATAATTCACATTCAGGTGAACTGCTTTTAGAAAGCACTTTTAAGTTACCTGCCCCCAGAGTGAAGTTCAAAAGAAAAGTGAGTAAAATGTTCTCAATCAAGATCTCTGAGCTGTGGTGTTTTCTGCCACTGGAGAGTTGCTTGATTCCAAACACTATCACCTTCAGGAATAGGAAACAGTTATTTCTTTACCCAGACAGTCTTTTAATCTTGGAACAAGAGGCCTAAAAAGCTATTCTCACAGAAGGCTTTCCTTGCTTTTAAAAAACACAATCAAGGGCGGCGCCTGTGGCTCAGTGAGTAGGGCGCTGGCCCCATGTGCCGAGGGTGGCGGGTTCAAACCCAGCCCTGGCCAAACTGCAACAACAACAACAACAAAAATAGCCGGGCATTGTGGCGGGCACCTGTAGTCCCAGCTGCTTGGGAGGCTGAGGTAAGAGAATCGCGTAAGCCCAAGAGTTAGAGGTTGCTGTGAGCCGTGTGATGCCACGGCACTCTACCCGAGGGCGGTACAGTGAAACTCTGTCTCTACAAAACAAACAAACAAACAAAAAAAAAACACAATCAAATTTGTTCCAGTGGAGTGGGATATAAGGAAGGGCACCTCTTCAACTTCAACACAAGTAATTGGGCTAGCCTAATTAGATTGCCCAAGTGTTTAGATACCATGGTGATGGGTACTTTATAAATACTGTATGTAGCTAAACTGGGAGTATCCCTTGTGACAATAATAGCCCTACTGTCAGGTCTGATAGGTTAGGAAGATACAAGCCAAATGCTTTGCTACATTCCATAATATTTATTGATAGCTATTTATGTTGACACTTTCAGTCATTTGTGGTATCTTGTTACTCTACATCTGTGGGTAGTGTGGTCAAAGACAACTTCTGAAGACACAGAAATCATCTTGTGTGCCAGGTAAGCATCACCGCGGATTCTGCACAATAACTAAGACACTATTATAACTTATAAACAACTGCCATCCAGAAATCAAGCAGCACTTAATCAGTTCAGAATTAGAACATGCATAAGTAAGATCTGTATTGAGTGAAAAACCACATACGGCATAGAAGCTAATGGTCTTCTGATCTTAGAAACAGACCAAATAATAGTCTCCAGTGTTGATGTAAATTCAGGGCTGAGTTGTCTTGTTTCCTGTTGCAAACTTTTTGTCTGTATCACTTTTCAAGGGGTAACCATAACGAAAGTGACTGCAGAGAACCAGGAAGAGATCACTTTTTTTTTTTTTCAGAGACAGAGTCTCACTTTATTGACTTTGATATGGTGTCACAGCTCACAGCAACCTCCAACTCCCAGGTTTAGAAGAAAGTGATTGCATGTTTGTAGTCTGTATATGTCGTTCTTCCAAACTGGATGGTACTTTGTGATCTTTTTAAAAGGGTAATAAAGTTATTCCTACCATCAGGCAGTTACCTAGTAAAATAACATAGTGATACATAAAAGCTAAAACTGATAGGGGAGGAGACAAGATGGCTGACTGAAGCCAGCTTTCCACAGAGGCTTCTGTCCAGAAGGAGAGTTAAAGGCCAGAAATTTAGCAAGTAACCTGGTGGATTTGAGCTGCACCAAGAGAGAAGGTTGAAGAACGCACATCAACCCCGCTGAGGCGAGCTACGAACCCAAGGATACAAACAAAAGGTACAAAATCCATCGCCAAGCAGACGGGAGTCCCCTCCCCCATGAGAAGGCTCAGAGTGCCCCACAAACAAATGAGCAGAGTTCAAAGGTCCTCCCACTACACTCCACGGGAGAGACCCTCTAAAAACTGGACCTACCACCCCTACTAGGGTGCCACGGTGTTCTCCTGCCAGGCATAAAACTGTATATATTCTCTACCTGCCACTCTGAGCTCCCAGCACTCCCCTCCACTCTCACTCTGAGGTCTGAGGCCTGTCCCCCAGGAGTCCAGATTCTTGGGTGATTTCTCGAGGGGTGTGGACAGTGCCTAAACTGCAGCTGGTCAGGGCTGACTCTGGGGCACGGGAGTGAGGAGAGGACAGTCAACTGAGAGGGAACCACACCGGAGCAGCAGTGCCCTGAAGTGCAGAGCAGCAGCCGTCTTTTAGCAACAATAGGGCTCACTCCCAGATATTCTGAAGCCACACCCCCTGTCTCCCTGGGCAACCAGTGGAGGCCAGGCATCTACTCAGGTGGCAACCACCACGGAACAGATCTGGGACGGAAATGCAGGCCCCATGAGTAAAGGGTTTGCCTGAGGTGGTACCAACCTGGGTGGAGCACAGGGAATAGAAATGCACTCGCAGACCTTGGAAGTTCCCAGGGCAGGGCTGACCCAGAGGACCGCTTTACTGAGCCTAAGATGTACCCGGCCCTCAGGGGATCATTAACCTATAGACAAAGGAAGACAGGAGGCTAGAACTGACAGGTAACCGAATACAAATCTGCAGGAGCAAAGACAGGGCCTGAGGTGCAGGCTCCGGGAACTCAAAACAGCTTCTCTTCTGCAGGGGAATTTAGCAGGGACAGAAACAAATTCCCGCAAACTTGTTCTGTTCCGTCAGTAACATCAATCAGGGGCAGGGCTGAAACTGAGTGAACACCCCCCAGCCTCCATCAAGTGCCCGAGGTTGTCATGCCTCACCTCCCCCTGCTGGATAGAGGCAGAGTGCAGAGGCCTGGCTGAGCAGAAATAGATTTCCTTGTGATTCAGGCAGGTGCAAAACCCTGGAGTATCTGTTCACTACAGGCAACTGGGTCAGCCAACTGCGGGGCAATCAGTGACTGGGTGTGACAGAGGTACAAGGTGCAGAAGGAGGCATAAACCTTCCCAGATTGATCTATTTGCTGGGTGGCTCCTCATGACTCCACAGAGCACTGGAGCAAGCCATATCAGAGTTGTCACCAGACCCCTGTGATCCAGTTACCAGAGACCTTTTAAACTCTCCCATCTGAGACAGGTGCTGACTGAGACAATTGATTTGGACCTTTTGAACTGAGCCAATCGCCTGAGGACTATTCAAGTGGTACCCTGGGTCTGTGGTTGTAGGAAGGTTTGATTTTCCTTTTCCAATTATTGCCTGTGGAGGGCAGGGTGACTTAATTGCTGGTATTTCTCCACAGCTGAGACTTCAACCCAGAGTAACTATTTCACTAGGGTCGAACAGAAACCAGCTGAAAACAAGACAGAACCACTTAGCCCCACCACACCAAACAGGGCCCCAGTTTCTTAGGCCATAGCACTGTACGGGTCCTTGACAAAGCTCCAGGGGAAAAATCAAACGGTGTAAAACAATCAGAATTGATCAACGCCCCCAACAAAAGATTTGGTAGATGTAACTGAAGATCCCATTCATAAAAAGCTGGCCGAAATGTCAGAAATCGAATTCAGAATTTGGATTGCAAACAAGATTAATAGAATGGAGGAAAATTTGGAATGAGAAATTTGAGGAGCAATTCAAATGTCGGAATTAGAAATTTGAGGAGAAATTCAAAAGTTGTCTCAAAAATTTAACGAATTCAAAGACAAAACCACTAAAGATTTTGACGCACTGAAGTAAGAATTTGCAGCCCTCAAAGATCTGAAAAATACAGTAGAATCCCTCAGTAACAGAGTGGAGCAAGCAGAAGAAAGGATTTCTGACATTGAAGATAAAGCCTTTGAACACTCCCAAATTCTCAAAGAGGAAGAGAAATGGAGAGCAAAAACAGATCATTCTCTCAGAGAGCACTAGGATAATTTGAAGAAGGCTAATATCCACTTCATTGGAATCCCTGAAAGTGATGAAGTGGCCTTGCTGGGCATTGAGGCCCTTCTCCATGAAATTATGAAAGAGAATTTTCCAGACATGCCAAGAGATTCTGAAATTCAGATAGCAGACAGTTTCAGAACCCCAGCATGACTCAATCCCAGTAAGACATCCCCCAGGCATATCATAATTAACTTCGCTAAAGTTAATATGAAGGAGAAAATTCTGAAAGCAGCCAGACATAAGAAATCCATTACCTACAAAGGAAAGAATATTAGAATGACTGCAGATCTCTCTGCTGAAACTTTTCAAGCCAGAAGAGGGTGGTCATCAACTTTTAATCTCCTAAAGCAAAATAACTTTCAACCCCAGATCCTGTATCCAGCTAAACTGAGTTTCATTTATGATGAAGAAATTAAATACTTTAATGACATTCATATGTTGAAGAAATTTGCCATAACCAAACCAGCTCTTCAGGATATTCTCAGACCTATCCTCCATAATGACCAGCCCAATCCTCTACCACAAAAGTAAACTCACTCAGAAACTTTGGATCAATCTCCAACTTCCACAGTGGCGAAAGGATTAAAAATGTCCACTGGACTTTCGAAAAACTCAATACCCAAAATTTTACCAGACTTATCAATATTCTCCATTAATGTGAACGGCTTAAACTGTCCTCTAAAGAGGCACAGGTTAGCTGACTGGATACAAAAACTCAGGCCAGATATTTGCTGCATACAAGAGTTACATCTTATCGTAAAAGACAAATATAGACTCAGGGTGAAAGGATGGTCATCCATATTTCAGGCAAACAGTAATTAGAAAAAAGCAGGTGTTGCAATTTTATTTGCAGATACAATAGGCTTTAAACCAACAAAAGTAAGGAAGGTTAAGAATGGTCATTTCATATTTGTTAAGGGTAATACTCAATATGATGAGATTTCAATTATTAATATCTATGCACCCAATCAGAATGCATCTCAATTATAAGAGAAACTCTAACAGACATGAGCAACTTGATTTCCTCCAGCTCCATCTCCATAATAGTTGGAGATTTCAATACTCCTTTGGCAGTGTTGTATCGGTCCTCCAATACGAAGCTGAGCAAAGAAATTTTAGATTCAAACCTAACCATCCAACATTTGGATTTAGCAGACATCTACAGAACATCTCATCCCAAGAAAACTGAATACACATACTTCTCATCAGCCCATGGAACATACTCCAAAATTGAATTATTCCTTGCATCTTCTTGGACCACATGGAATAAAAGTTGAGCTCAGTAACAACTGGAATCTGCATACTCATACGAAAACATGGAAGTTAAATAACCATATGCTGAATGATAGCTGGGTCTGAGATGAGATTAAGAAGGAAATTGCCAAATTTTTGGAACAAAACAAAAAGGAAGACACAAATTATCAGAACCTCTGGGATACCAGAAAGGCAGTCATAAGAGGGAAATTTATAGCACTGCAAGCCTTCCTCAAGAGAACGGAAAGAGAGGAAGTCAACAACCTAATGGGATATCTCAAGCAACTGGAAAAGGAAGAACATTCCAACCCCAAACCCAGTAGAAGAAAAGAAATAACCAAAATTAGAGCAGAATGAAATGAAATTGAAAACAAAAGAATTATACAACAGATCAATAAATCAAAAAGTTGGTTTTTTGAAAAGGTCAATAAAATAGATAAACATTAGGCCAACCTAACCAGGAAAAAAAGAGTAAAATCTCTAATCTCATCAATCAGAAACGACAAAGACGAAATAACAACAGAGTCCTCAGAAATTCAAAAAATCCTTAATGACTATTACAAGAAACTTTATTCTCAGAAATATGGAAATCTGAAGGAAATGGACCAATACTTGGAAGCACGTCACCTTCCAAGACTTAGCCAGAATCAAGTGGAAATGTTGAACAGGCCCATATCAAGTTCTGAAATAGCATCAACCATACAAAACCTCCCTAAAAAGAAAAGCCCGGGACCAGATGGCTTCACGTCAGAGTTCTACAAAACCTTTAAAGAGGAATTAGCACCTATATTACTCAACCTGTTCCAAAATGTAGAAAAAGAAGGAAGACTACCCAACACGTTGTATGAAGCAAACATCACCCTGATCCCCAAACCTGGAAAAGACCCAACAAGAAAAGAAAATTATAGACCAATATCACTAATGAATATAGATGCAAATATATTCAACAAGATCCTAACAAACAGAATCCAGCAACACATCAAACAAATTATACATCATGATCAAGTTGGTTTTATTCCAGGGTCTCAAGGCTGGTTCAATATCCGTAAATCTATAAGTATAATTCAGCACATAAACAAATTAAAAAGCAAAGACCATATGATTTTCTCAAATGATGCAGAAAAAGCTTTTGATAATATACAGCATCCTCTGTGATCAGAACACTTAAGAAAATGGTATAGAAGGGACATTTCTTAAACTGATAGAGGCCTTCTACAGCAAACCAACAGCCAATATCATATTGAATGGAGTTAAATTGAAATCATTTCCACTCAGATCAGGAACCAGACAAGGCTGCCCATTATCTCCACTGCTCTTTAACATTGTAATGGAAGTTTTAGCCACCACAATTAGGAAAGGAAAGGCGATCAAGGCTATCCATAGAGGGTCAGAAGAGATCAAACTTTCGCTCTTTGCAGATGATATGATTGTATATCTGGAAAACACCAGGGACTCTACTACAAAACTCTTAGAAGTGATCAAGGAATACAGTAGCATCTCAGGTTACAAAATCAACATTCATAAATCGGTAGCCTTTATGTATACCAACAATAGTCAAGCTGAAAAAACAGTTAAGGACTCTATTCCATTCACAGTAGTGCCAAAGAAGATGAAATATTTGGGAGTTTATCTAACAAAGGACATGAAAGATCTCTATCAAACTCTAAGAAAAGAAATAGCTGAGAATGTTAACAAATGGAAAAACATACCATGCTCATGGCTGGGAAGAATCAACATTGTTAAAATGTCCATACTACCCAAAGCAATATACAATTTCAATGCAATCCCTATTAAAGCTCCACTGTCATACTTTAGAGATGTTGAAAAAAACAATACTTCGTTTCATATGGAATCAGAAAAAAACCTCAAATA
The DNA here is from genome assembly GCF_027406575.1 of Nycticebus coucang. NCBI lineage: Eukaryota > Metazoa > Chordata > Mammalia > Primates > Lorisidae > Nycticebus > Nycticebus coucang. The sequence continues at coordinate 38,069,077 of NC_069786.1, read as the reverse complement.
GCCAAGACATTACTCAGAAATAAAAACAAAGCAGGAGGAATCATGCTACCAGACCTCAGACTATACTACAAATCGATAGTGATCAAAATAGCATGGTACTGGCACGAAAACCGAGAAGTAGATGTCTGGAACAGAATAGAGAACCAAGAGATGAATCCAGCTACTTACCATTATTTGATCTTTGACAAGCCAATTCAAAACATTCAGTGGGGAAAAGATTCCCTATTTAACAAATGGTGCTGGGTGAACTGGCTGGCAACCTGTAGAAGACTGAAACTGGACCCACACCTTTCTCCATTAACTAAGATAGACTCTCACTGGATTAAAGATTTAAACTTAAGACATGAAAATATAAAAATACTAGAAAAGAGTATAGGGAAAACCCTTGAAGAAATTGGGCTAGGCAAGTATTTTATGAGGAGGACCCCCCCCGGGCAATTGTAGCAGCTTCAAAAATACACTACTGGGACCTGATCAAACTAAAAAGCTTCTGCACAGCCACGAACACAGTAAGTAAAGCAAACAGACAGCCCTCAGAATGGGAGAAGATATTTGCAGGTTATGTCTCCATCAAAGGTTTAATAACCAGAATCCACAGAGAACTCAAACATATAAGCAAGAAAAGAACAAGTGATCCCATTGCAGGCTGGGCAAGGGACTTGAAGAGAAACTTCTTTGAAGAAGACAGGCACATGGCCTACAGACATATGAAAAAATGCTCATCATCTTTAATCATCAGAGAAATGCAAATCAAAACTACTTTGAGATATCATCTAACTCCAGTAAGATTAGCCCATATCACAATATCCCAAGACCAGAGATGTTGGCGTGGATGTGGAGGAAAGGGAACACTTCTACACTGCTGGTGGGAATGCAAATTAATACATTCCTTTTGGAAAGATGTTTGGAGAACACTTAGAGATCTAAAAATAGATCTGCCCTTCAATCCTATAATTCCTCTACTAGGCATATATCCAGAAGACCAAAAACCACATCATAACAAAGATATTTGTACCAGAATGTTTATTGTAGCCCAATTCACATTTGCTAAGTCACAGAAAAAGCCCAAGTGTCCATCGATCCACGAATGGATTAATAAATTATGGTATACGTACATCATGGAATATTATGCAGCCTTAAAGAAAGATGGAGACTTTACCTCTTTCATGTTTACATGGATGGAGCTGGAACATATTCTTCTTAGTAAAGTATCTCAAGAATGGAAGAAAAAGTATCCAATGTACTCAGCCCTACTATGAAACTAATTAATCACTTTCACATGAAAGCTATAACCCAGTTATGACCCAAGAATGGGGGAAGGGGGAGAGGGAAGAGAGGGAAGTGGGAGGTGGGCGGAGGGAGGGTGATTGGTGGGATTACACCTGCAGTGCATCTTACAAGGGTATATGTGAAACTTAGTAAATGTAAAATGTAGATGTCTTAACACAATGACTGATAAAATCCCAGGAAGCCATGTTGACCAGTGTGATGAAAATGTGTCAAATGGTCTGTAAAACCAGTGTATGGTTCTCCATGATCACATTAATGTACACAGCTATGACTTAATAAAAAAAAAAAAAGCTAAAACCTTTGCTCCTAAAATCAACTCTTTACTATGGGGAAGAAAGGAAAATGAACACTTCACAGTGCCAGGTTTTATGCTAGAAATTATACTTTCAATGTTTTTAATACTTAGAATAATTTCATAAGCTGTATAACAAACCCATTTTAAAGATAGAAGGATTGATATCTTGTTGACTACTACAAAAATTATTGATTACTATAAAGGGGGCACTATGCAGTAAATTTGAACCCAAGTTCATCTGACTCTAAGACAAATCTTTCCATAACACCATGTTTTATTTTCTCATCAAATTTTTTGCCCTAGGGAAACAGGTTACCACTTTAACCATGAGTTTTTCAGAATCTGTGTTTTAATCTTTGATCGTCACTTTCTCCTTATAATTAATTACTTATAAGACATTCGTGATAGCATCATTGGATAATATCACACTATACATAAGGGAAAAATAGCAAGGCGTAAAGAAGCCAGATTTAGAATAAAACACCTGGGGTTGAGATGACAGTTTAAAACTGTGACTCTAGAAATGTCAGTTGAACTTTCTGAATCTCAGTTTATTTATTGGATAAATGAGGCATTTATAATACCTATTCCCAGAATGACTGGCAAAAAAAAAAAAAAAATTGAATATACTTTAGGGAAGTATGTAACACATTTTAGCACAATTTCTATAAAAAAAAAAGAATAAAATCAACGGGCTTCATACATAAAGGGCTGTTTCTCTTAGTTAGAAATTCACTTACATGAATCCATTGTATCAGTTAGGCTGAATCAGTGCTATACCTGCTAATAAAAGTAAGGACCTGTCAGTCTATTATGCTTTTCTCAGATCCTTTTAAAATAAACTGTAACAACCTCACTAAGTATGGTTTCAGGGGAAGTAAAAAATCAAAAAGCGGATTTATAAATGTAAAAAAAAGGGCCCTTGTCTTTTTGAAATGTAAAGGTTTCTCCTACTCTTGTTATTTTTTAATTTACTTAATGGCACTGTATACAAACACTATTCAAGCTGTAATTCTGAGAATCTATCGTTTTCTTTTTTTCTTTCATTCTCTACATTTAATTTCCTTCACTCTCTACTTTTGACTATAAACAGCTAACAAATTCTATTGTTTTTAACTTTCTAAATACTCTTTAAATGACCAGTAACTTCTTAACTACCTTTCTCCACTCTTCTCTTGTCTACTCCTTTCCATCCCCTAAATAGATGTTATACTGCAAATACGACTATTTCATGCACTTGCTTAAAATCCTCAGTGGATTTGGATTACCCTTAAGAAAAAAGCCAAACTCTATCAATGCAAGTCATTGCAAAAACTTCCAGAATCTAGTAAATGGCTGCATTAATCCATTTATAACACAGTTGTCACCTGTTTTGTTTAATTCCATCATGCCAGAATGAGGCATTGTATGTGGTACATAAGTGATTACCCCAAATTATACCAACAAAATTTTAAAAAGTGCTATGAATGAGGAAAAGGATGGTAGTCCTTGGGGAAGTCTTACTTCTCACCTCTTTTCTTCCATGTTACTTAACTTCTAATCGAGTATTTGTAGTCTCCTTTGAGGCTAATGAACAGTAAGGAAGATGACATCACTATATATTCTATAGACAACAAAATGACAAAAAGAAAACATTATGGACAAATTTACATTAATACAGTTAGCAAATTAGATGAAATGTAGAAATTCCTTGAAATTTAGGAATAGCCCTGTCTCTATTAGAGAAATTGAATTTTGAATTAAAACTTTCTTATAAAATTGAAGAGGAAAGAACACTTCTCTCATTCTGTCAGGGCCCCAGTATTGTCCTGATACCTAATATCAAACCATATAAAGAAATTATAAGATGGGAAAAATCATTCAGACTCATATGCTTCAGGGACATAGATGCTAAAATTCAACAAAAGAAAATAAAAAATACGTGACAGATGATGCATCAGAACAAGTGAGTTTGTTCTGGAAAAGCAAGCTTTGTTTAGCATTTGAAAAATCTATCAATATAGTTAATTATATTAACTGAAAAAGAAAAAAAAAACATATCTTTATTTCAATAGATGCAGAATAACTTCTAACAAAAATCAACCATCTATTTAAAAACTAGGGGTAAATGGGAAGGAAAACCCTAAATCTAGCATCATACTTAGTGACAAAAGATTAAATGTTTTCCAGCTAAAGGAAGGAAAGAAGACAAAGATTTCCACTCTCATCATTTCTATTTAACATTATACTAGAGGCTTTAGCCAGTGCAATAAGGGAAGAATAATAAATAAAATGTATACAGACAAGAAACCAAATAGCATTACTTTAATCATCTATGTATAAAATCTGATAATCTACACAAAAGCTATAAGAACCAATAACTGAGAATTTCAATGGTGCAGAACACAAGAACAAAACACAACATAAAACGTAATTCCAAACAAAAGAATTAATGAAAAATATGAACAAACAAAAAAATCACATAAAAATACCCTTTACTATAGCATTGCAAAAATATGAACTAGGGATAAATCTGACAAAACAAAAACAAAAACAAAAACAAAAACAAAAACAAAAACATGGCAACAAAGTTGTAAAATACTATTGTGAGAAATTAAAGAGGACCAAAATAAATGGTAAGATATAATGTGTTCTGGTAGGAAAACTATTGTAAAAAAATGTCAGTTCTTCCAAATTGTCCTACAGGTTTAATGCAAAGTCAAGCAAAATCTTAGAAAGTTTTTCTCTTTAAATAAATTGGCAAGATGATTCTAAAATTGACATGGGAATGCAAAGGACATACAACAAAAGTCAGCGAACTATACCTGTCTTAGTGCTCTTCCACCCTGCTGCCTGATTTTGTAAATAAAGTTTTATTAGAACACAGCCATGTACATTTGTTTACGTATTGCTGTGATTTACACTACAAGGATAGCATTGAGTACTTACAAAAGATACCATATGGCCTACAAACTCTAAAATATTAACTATCTGTCCCTTCACAGAAGAAAAGTCTGCTGAACCCTGACCTAGAATAGCAAGAACAAGTTTTTAAAAGATAAAAGAGGAGGACCAACACTATCTGAGCTTAATTAAAACTTACATGAAAGTTACAGTACTAAAGAAAGCAGGGTACTGGTATCAAATTAGATAGATATCAAATTAGATAGATAGATCAGTGAATCAGAAAATCAGCTTTTATTAACAAGGAAAGTCCCCCAATAGATCAATACTTACAAAGTCAACAGACTTCTAAAAAGATGCAAAGGCAAGTGAGTGGAGAAAGGACAGTATTTCCAACATCCAGAATGTATAAATAACCCTCAAAACTCAATAATCAGAAAACAAACAACACAATTAAAAAATGGGCAAAATAATTCAAAAGGCACTTCACCCAAGAAGACATAAAGATGGCAACATCAAAATGAAGAGATGCTATCATTATTGGCCATTAGGAAAATGCAAATGTAAACCACAATGTAATACCTCCAGAAACCTATTAAAATGGCTAAAGTTAAGTGACCATTCTAGGTGTTGCTGAGGATGTGGGAGAACTGCCTATCTTGTATCTCCTATTCTGCTGGTGGGAATAGGTCATACCTTCACATCTTTTCCATGTTATCCAGGCATTCTATTCCTAGGTGTTTATGCAAGAGAAATGAAAGCTTATGTTCATATAAAGGCTCATACACAAATGCCCATAACAGCTTTATTTGTGGTAACTAAGAACTGAACAATCTAAATGTCTATTAACAAGCAGATTCATAAACAAATTTTGGAGTATCCATACAGTGGATTGGTACTCAGGAATAAAATCTCTTGATACACCGATGGCATTAATGGAATTTAAAATAATTGTTCTGCATACAGTAAACCACATAAAAAAAGAGTACATACTGTATAATTCCACTTCCTTAGTACTCCAGAGCATGCAAACTCATCTAAAGTGACAAAAAAAAAAAAAATCATTTGTTATGGAGCAGGATGCTGTGGGATGAAGGAAGGGGGAAACTTTGGGAAATAAATGATATTCTCATGATTTTGACTGTAGTGATTATTTTATGTATGGGTATTATACATATGTCAAATTGTGTCAAATATATCAAATTGCATACTAAATTTGAGGTGTATACTATCTGAATACAGCTAAGGGAAAAATCCATAGGAGTCACTACAATACTGAACAATTTTTACTATGATAGCTATTATTTTTTATTTTTAATTATTATAGGTAACTAATAGATGTGTAACTTTATAGAGAACATATGGTCTTAGAGCTTTTATTAACAAAAAATACAATAGCAATCAAACTTAAATGCACCATGGTCTTGACTCTGGATAAGACCAGGAAACCTATATTGTGATGAATCCATTCCATTTGACTTTTTCTGTTGATGACAAGGCATAAGGAATTGATGGTTTTTGTATGAAAAATGTACGTAGTGGATGGAGAGAAAGGGCATGCCTCCAGGAGTCCTTCAAGACACCATGGGAATGTATCTCTAGCACAGCAAAAACGGACAACATATTGGAATGTGCTGATTTGATGTGCATGAAAATGAAAGGAGATGAGTGCTGTGTCATTACATCCTAGCATTAATTTTAAAGATAATATTTTATTTTAAGGCTTTTGGTAATAAAATACAATGTTTTAAAACGTACCCTTTATAGATGTATGTTAAATGCAACCATATAATGTATGTGACAAATTAAACCAAGAATTTAATTTCATCTTCTATACTACAGAAAGTCCACCAATACCAGATGATTTGTATTGGCAATCAGGATTTCCTGTGTATAAGAATCTTTAATTTTACTTCCTTAAAACAAAACAAAGGTACTTACTTTCCTGTCTCCTTCATCTGACTGTGCTTCTGACCTGGAGAATATTTAGAGGGTGGAGTATTCAAGACTATGGGAAAATCAGACAAAAGACTTGACTTGATTCACCAAAGAACTGTGAACTTCTGAGGAAGGCACCATAAGATACACATATAACACCATAAAATTATAGTACTGTAGAGCAAGAAGAGATGGTTACAGAGTACTTAATTCAATAAGCCCATTTTAAAGAGCAAACTATGAGATCGGAGAGGACAAGTTACTTGTCTGATGTGATATTGCCAATTAGGGCATGAACTAGAAAACCTTTAATCACTTATGAATCTACTCTTTTCTTGGTAAACCACTTTGCCCTTTGTTTTCCATGGTGCCATCCCATGTGGAAAATCAAAAGGACATACTGAAATCTTACCATATTGTTTTGAAAAAAACAGAAAAAAAAAAAAAAAACTGATGCAGTCCTAGCCAATCAGGATCCACAGCTAGAAAATATTTTTCAGAGGTGATCCAGATGTAAATTACTTTTTGAGCAATTCTTTTTCCAAGATGCTAACTGACAATTTAGGTTACTGACTGAATTTAAAAGGAAAAAAAAAAAACCCAACAATATGAAACTGCAATTTAACCAATCATCTTATAAACTTAAAAAAAAAACAAACAAACTAAATATTTGTAGCAAAAAATTGTTTTCACTCAAATGATTATTCTTCATTTAGTCTGGCAATCCTTGAAGTATAGTGTACTTACAGAAGAGGGCATTTCTATCCCAGCTCCTTCCATCTGTAAAATGGGTGGAACCCTGAGTTCTAGTCACCAAAGTAAACACTTCACAGGCTGCTCAATTATCATTTCATTTGGACCTATTGGCATGCCTACAGAATCTTGTTATTTTTATTTCTTTGTATAAAGGGCACACATTTATTTGATACCTTTCTCATTCAATTATTGTGAAAAACAGACTACATCTGTTGGAGAGCAAACATTGTTTCTTCTCTCCAGATGTCTGCTTTTTCTCCCAGAAGTTGGAGAGCACTGGACAAGCAATAACAGATGATGAACACAAGCATAACTACAAATGGGCAAGCTGATTGTTTTCAAAATTGGTATAAACATTTGCTCTTGGGTTGAGATGCAGCCCATAGCAAATCTTTACATTTGTGTTATAAACTCCTAACTTAAAAAAAAATGTTTATAATGGAAGTGCTGACAATGTGAAAATTCAGTTACGGTCAGAAAAGCAGTTTTGTTTAAAAATGCCATTTTGCACTTCCATGTTTACTTCCTAACCAGTGACTGAGATGTCAGTTTCTCCAAAGTTTTCTTTTCTAGTCCAAAGGACAATTTGACAACTGTTTTGAAATGAACAAGAGATCTTGATTTCAGCCTCTTACTTCTTCAAGAAATATTAATTAGAGTATAGAACCACATGCCAGTTACTTCCGGGGTCATAGATGATTATGATTATGAATATGATAGAAGAGAATTAAGCTTCTTGCTCAAGAGAGAGGTTTTGCTTTCATACAATATTTGAAAAAGAAATGGTAGCAATTATTAGAAAATACTTTGTTCTCTATGACTTTGACTATGCCAAGACAGAGAGGTTATAAAATAAGGTCAGAGAAATCCCTTGACTTGCTTATAAATCACTTAGTGTGGGACTAAAGTGTGATCTGCACTGTGGGGTTGGTATCACAGTGATCCCAGTGAGCCAGCTCAGGTATGTCTTAGATGTCTCCTGTGTTCACATAGATAAGGGCCTTTTTTACATAGCTGATTTTCAAAGACTTTCCATTCTCTCCTGGAATAGCAAAAAGAATAAAAGTAGAAATAAATGAAAATATTTGTGCTAACAGTGCATCTTTATGGGGAAGGGATTTTCTTTTGACAGACTGTGATTGGGTAGAAATCATAGAAAATTTTATATATGATTATGGGTCCCGATGCATACCACTGCTATAATATTAGGTACAAGGCAACTCTTTTCATTTGGAAATTCGAGGCTATTATTTATGATGATTTAGATTCTTACCTAGATTATAACTTATTTTCAGGGAAATTGAAATATTTTCTTAATAAAGAGAGAGAAAGGATAAAAAAAAAAATCCAAAAATTCAGTCAACATATAAATAGGAAAGACTTGCCATGTCTGGCTTCAACATGTGGGTCTGAGCAGAATCAAGTCCTACTTTCTAAGGTTCACACAGTAGGAGAAACACATATGGTTGTTAACTCTGACATAAAAACACTCAGCAAATTTCTCTTAAATCTTCTGAAGGGAGAAAAAATACAGGTTAAAGTCTGAGTTGCTCTGTTGCTTACCAACACTTATATTTGCCTAATATTGTAGTTGAACAATTAGGAAATGCATGTAAAATCTTAACATTTGTATTTCTCTATATTTAGTCACATAGATTGTAGGATACTTGGTTTATTCAATGTTTTCTGTGCAATAATTTTAGTGCATGAAAGAAAGCTGATGTTCAAATGTGGAACTCAAGTAATAAGAAGCCATCTATGAATTAGGGTAGAATGTGAATTTTGTACTTTTGTTGTCAAGCCTCTCAGATCATGTAAATGTTCAGCTTTGCCGAGGGCTGTGAGGACTCCTATTAAGTTTATTAGCACAGGTAGGGAAAAATCTGGGTGGTGGATTATCAACCTTTTGAGTGGACTGATCTTCTAAAGATTAATAGTTAGCTCTCTTGGGCTCTTAGATTTCTGTGTCTATTTTGAAATGAGTCTTACATACATCAGAATACAATTAAAAGGGTATGTGTATGAAAATAATGTGTATGAATGGAACTCATTCTTATTTTCTGTATTAATGAAAAAGTTAATTTATTTGTCACACTGAGACATTTTCAAGTGAAATGCATACTTTGAATAAAATGGTACAGTATAAATGTTGGATAGTTAATTATTTTCAATTGTTATTGTTATTTAACATTACATAAAAATGATGTAAATTTGTAAATTGAGATAAAAGAGCTCTGATGGACAGAATAAGATCAGAATTAAAGATTAATGTTTTCTCCTAATGAGAGCATTTTGGTTTGTCCTCTCAAAATTATTGCTTGAAATGTGTTTTTGGTTTATAGCTCAGTGATTCACATAAAGGCAGCATTGCAGTATCACATAAAATAACTATAATATTTGTTGTAACTAAAAAAAAATGTGTTTGTGCAGAAAGCACCTCACAACTAATAACCATGGCTTTGGTACATTCTTTCTGTAATCCTTTGGCCAGAACTGTAATAGGAGCAGATTTAAAGTACACTTTCTAATAAGTGCCTTGTTTTTTTGCCTTTTTTTTTTTTAACTACTTGGTGATATCCTAATTAACCATACTCAATTGATTGCTTTCAAAATAAGAGCTAAGAGCTCTCATCTAGTCAAGTGGAAGCTAATTCAACTCTTTTATACTATGGCGATGATAAATCTACACACATCCTCATACCCGCACCCACCACATGTATTATATTAGCAATATCATGCTCTAGGTCTTCTGGTTTGAACACATGATAGGCACATTTTCATGGAATTTCATGTAGTATTTTTCTTTTAATACTTTATGAGGGTGGGCACAAATGTCCCTTTTTCATTCACAGATTGAAATTATGTTATGAAAGTTTTTTGTGATCATTTATAAACTCTCGCATCCAGAAAATATGCTATTTCACTTGGAAAAAAGCAAGAGAGTAAGTGGGAGAAAATGAACTCAAATCAGGCAGATGAAAACTGACCATTTTATGCCTTAACCCAATTGTGTCTCTTTTTGCTTTTCTAAGTCAAAATTAAACACATCTAATTTGGATTGACAAGCACTTAATCATTTGATTATGAGATTATAGTATGTGGTCCGAGCATCTACTGCGTGATGTTATTCAGTAGTTGAATATGGGATTTCTAGAACCTTGTTACCGTAGGTCACATGAACATCTTTTCTTCCCTGATCATGTAGATAAACAAGGGTGGATGATACAGTGCATATCTACCATACGCAGAGCTGAAAAACTGTGTTCAGCATATATAAATCCCAATCCAGGAATTATACAACCAGAGTTTAAAATGTTACATGTAAATCATCCCGACTTAAGCTTCTTGGGAAACACAAACCATTCTCTGAGGACATATGAGACCAGAACTTCAGAAGATGCTGTCTCACTGGGGGATGGCAGAAAACAGCAGCTCGCAGACCACCCTGGTGTGTAGTAATCAACAATGCAGTGGCCCACTTTATGAAGGCGTCAGACAGTCTGTAAGCAAAAAGGCAGAACCTCCAACTGAGACAGGGCCTGCTAATAAGTGGCTTCTAGGAAAAAGAAAAGGGAAAAGAAGAAAAAGAAGAAAAAAGCTAGCTGTAGCATATGCAACAGGTCTCATATCACAATCTATTTTTCCCCTTTGGTTCCACTGTCTTTCATATGAGACAATTCTGTCAAGGTCATCTAGAAACACCACGAGCAGGAGGATGGAAGGAAGCCCTGACATTCTTACCTTCCTGCTCTCACAGCCTTTCCTACATTTGTTAGGGGGCTGAACTTGTAAATATCTAATCACGTGTCTGTTTCCCCTGCTGGACTGTGAATTTCTTCAGAGAAGCAACAGGCCCTGTTCACGGGTACTGTTTCTCTTTCCAACCTAGTTTGTGCTCGAGAAGTCTTTCAGGACGTATTTGGTGAAAGAGTTGTTCTATTCCTGTACTGCCTTTGCTATCTGGGGGGCTGTGTTTCAGCTTTAGTTTCCTCACTGAACAAATGGGAATGAGGCAGTTTTAAACATTTTGCAAAACCTTAGCTGAAGATATTCTATATTTGAAAATATTTTTCAAAAAGCATGTGTTGGCAAGGTACAGATATGGGTGTTTCTTGTAATCTAAGCTGAATTTTAAGTATAATATAATTATTATACACTATACAATGGTATAGGTGAATTTGACTTATTCTGACAGATTAAGAGTTCTTTGATCTTATGTTGAAATCATTCAAAGGAAACTTATTAATTTGTATAATTTATCTAACATATAATGATGAAAAATAACAAAGCAATTACTTCAGGAAGTATTGAAAATACTTCAGTTTCCTTATAATTCTGATTTTATATCTGCAAAAGTACCTCAATGAGTACTCGTACCTGCTGGGATAAGTACAGAGACTAAACCACATTTTGTGAATAAGGGGCAACTTGTACAAATTTGGAACACAAATAGAAAATAATAATGTGGAAGAAAGTATAATTAATTAATTCAAGCTTTAAGATAAGATCACTGGATCCTGCTGACCCTAGATGTTAATCAGTTGATTGATTAATTGTTACAATCATAATAATTATATGGTGCAAATCTAAGTACCCTTAATGATAGCGTACACTTAGAATTAAAAGTTCTTTTCAATCTGTGTATCTTTCCTCTTTCTTGAATCAAACGAGTTGGTTTCATTTACTTTAAAGATCTCTTGGCTCGTAGAGCTGGAAGCTTATGTCAAAATTAGCCAAGGTTCATTTTTGCCTGTTCAATTAGCCATTTTTTGTTGTTTCTTAATGCTCTGTTTAAAAATTTTAAACAATCTTGAACCTATGAAATAAGAACTTTGCATTATACATATTCATCAAATTATATTACTCTTACTCCAAACATGCTCCCTGTATGAGGGGCTGTAGCAATCGCAGGGCATCAGACGTCCCCCAAATACAGTTCTGTATACTTTATGTTCCATAGTTGGACAGCAGATAGACTAAGCCTGAGTTTCCACTCGCATACTCAGATTCGAGTGTGTTATGTAAAGTGAATGTAACTTATTAGGAGCTATTCAGACGCTTAATATGAGGGCTACAATTAAAATGGCTTAAATTGTATACAAATTTATATTTTTCACATGTAGGAATCCTACTTTTAGGATTTAACTTTTTTTCCTAGACAGAGAGAGAAAAAGAAATATATCACAGTATCTTTCATTTTTCCAAAATTTCACCGTCATTCTCAACTTCTGACTACCTAGTTAACATTCTTATAGCCATAAAGATGCAGTGGGTTGATCTTGGAATAATTCCTTGCAGCACAAAGGTATAATGAACTTTGCTGGGGCTCAGAACATGATTCTTCAAAGTATGGCACTTTGGCATGCTGAGTTCTTTGAAATGAAGGAGACTGAAAAGGCCTCAGATGCAAGATATTCTGACCTTCCTTTCTTTCTTGGCCCATCTTTGCCTAGAAACAGGTCATAGAAACCCAACTTCCTTTTCCCCAGGGCAGATCATAGAAACTAGAACTCCTCTCCCCTAAAGCAAGCCATAAAACCTAGAAATGTCACTCTCTGACTTTCTTCCTTCTTCCCTGAAGATCCTCATGTGACAGGTGTCCTGCCCTCTACCCGGAGGAAGGAATGTCACACAAAGACACAGAAAAGAGTCTGAAAAACTGGGCCTTGCAGTTTCCTCCCTTGGTCTCTTACCACTAACCATGCAGAGCACCTGCTGTGCACAAATGGGGTTTCTGCTTCCTTTTTTCCCTTAGACACATCCTGCCAATTACCATCAAATTATTTTCTCTAAGACATAGTTTTTTGTGTTTCACTACTTGGCTCAAAAATCTTTAATGGGGTTTTTGCTGCCCATAGAATGAAATTTAACCCTGCTGCAGTACTGAATTCTCAGCAATTAGTTAGTTAATTGACTGACCAAAAATGTACTGAGTACCTTTTGTAATGAAAACACAGTGGAAGGCAGGAATGTACAGAACAGAGTCAGTGACTGGCCGTGCCTGCGTGGGGTTTATAATAGTAATAGGACTGCCCTTCCTTTTCTCTTCCTGCTGTCTCCAAGATCTTTGCTGCATTCAATCCAGATACTTCACTTGCTACAAAATAACATGTTCTTCTCAGGCATGGACTCAGTGCTTGTGTTCACTTAAGAGGCTGACTCTCCAAATTCCATGGACCCTTACGGCCCCCTTCATCAAGTCTTCCTGACTAGTGTACTTTTTTTTTTTTGCCATATAAACCCAAGGTATTATTTTTTAATTGCTAGTATTACATTAATGCTCTTTATAATTTAATAATTAATATTTCAACATATTAGATTGTATGCAAATCAATAACTATCAGACAAATGTTATGTATAGGAAGCACTGACTAGTGTACTTTTATCTCTCCCTTTTGGTAGAACATTTATGGTTTTCAGCACTTATTATGCAGCTAGATCACATGTGGCCGCATATTCTTCTCAAGTTCAGGGAATATACCTCGTGCAGTATTCTCGTCAAGGAATGTATAGCCTTGGGACAAGATGCGGGGAAGTCAGGATACGACAAGGAATCCACCGAGGAGAAAGGACTAAAGTCCATGATTCCCCAAACTGATTACATACCAGAATCACTGAGGATCTGCTCATGGTGTTTTAGTAAAATTCCCAAAGCTCATTCTGAATCAGTATCTATCAGAGTGGGTCCAAGAATCTGTTTCTACAAAGGTGACCCTGGTCAAAGCCAGATTTAACAGGTTTAACAGTGTAGGGTAATGGATTCGGAAATCCCTTCCAATACTGGCCACCTTTACATTTTTGTTTGTTTCATTAGAACTATATACTTTTAATGCAGAAACTTGTAGACTTCAGAAAAATAAAAAAGAAAATTAAGGAACAAAGTCTGTTTAATCATTCAGAGACAACCCTGATAATATTGTGAAGTAACTCTTTCATTCTTTTCTCGATATACAAATATTTATATACATATTTTAAAATAGGTTCACAATATACATGCCACATTACACATATGCTGTTTTAAAATTTATTGTTGTCTTACTTGTGAGTAATGTTTTCTATAGCACAATTTAACAACTGTATAATATTCCATTACACAAATTGGCCATAATTTAACTTTCTCCAGGTTTGTATATATAAGTCCACATTTTTCATTATTATAAATAACATTTTGAGGGGCAAGTTTGTAAATATTCTTGTGCAGATCTCTGCAAATTTCATAAGGTAAATTTCTCGGATACACTATTGCCAGTAAAAGGTACGTACATCTTTAAGGCTTTTGATATAAATAGATAAAACACCCTCCAAGAATTTTGTAAGAGTTCCCATCCTAAGTGGGTAGCAGGTCTTACCCTGAACTTTGGCATACATTTCATCTCTCGCCAAGTGTTACATCACAAACAGCTCTTCACAGGTAGCATCAGCTCATACCCTTATTGCATCTGTGCAAATTGCATCTTTTGTTCAGTTTACTAATTTTGTTGGCTATCTTCTTTTCAGGTTCTCACCAATTTTAGAGAATAGAAAACTTCTATATAATTAATCTCCTCGAATACCCTTTGCTGGGATGTAACACAAAAGCTAAAACCTGAAGCTTGTGAATGCTATTTTCTTGTTTGATACCTTATTCTGGCCATCTGTTGAACAAATATCTGGTTCCAAATAATGTCAATTAAAACTGATGGAAAATCCTAATAACTTTTACTTGTGAATATCAGCAAGAACAACACTGTGCTGCTCCTCTAAGTCACCTCCAAACTTTACGCAGATACCCCAAAGCATTATGCTTCTTTATTTTTTTCTGTTTCTCTCTGTCTCTTTCCCTTGGTCTTTAACCTCTCAGCACTGGTGACCCAGAACACCCACGGCTAAGCAAATATGCACAGTACTGTGCTGCTTAGCCTTGGGAAATCCCCAAATCTGGTGCCAAGAAGTTCATAAATATAGTAATGGGCCCTCTTATATCAGAAGTGAGCACTGTTGAACAGCGCAAGTAGAAACAGCCTTTGCAGCTGGAGTTGTTACACTGTGAGAGAGTAAAAACTTCATGATGGTAGTTGTAGCACTAGTTTCTGGAAAGGGATCTACTTCAGTTTACAAAATAAACTGAAGGGAATGGTTGCTCACACATGATCCTGATGCCACCGACATAAGAAACACGGCAACAGGAGCAGTGAAGTAAGAATTTGGTGGCAGATGGTCAGGTCTGCAGGAAGTGTCCACCCAGCTTTGTTTGGCCCATATTCTGAAACAACTAGAATAAACACTTAGTGTCATAATTTATAAGCATATCAGTACCAATAAATCAGAATCATGCAAACAGTCATGTTTATTATATTCTTGTTGCTTAATATTCATGACAGTAATTTATTTTTATAGTACAGTTTCATTGTTCTCTCCACCATTGCTCTGCATTTATGTCTGGCAAGTTGTATTAGCAGTTCAGGTAACCCTTGAAGACTGTAAAAGTTCACTAGCCTGACCAAAATACTTTATTTACTCAGTTAATTTTCCCTTTCTTCTCTCCTATAGCTTTTAACCACCCAGATGAAGTCTCTATAAATATGTGGTATTAATAATAATATGATACAGAAAATATGAAACCTTGAGTCTTGTAATTTTCTGATAATAGCTGTATAACAGCTCATGAGGCAGATGAGAACATTTGGAGAGACCTAAGCAGTTAATTCTTAAATTTACTGTCGACAAATAGTTGACACCTCTCTCATTCACCTATTGCCTCTCATCCTTCCTGGTCCCCAGTTTAGCATTTTGGGATCATTGCTGTTAATTACTATGGATTGTTCAAGGAGGAATTTCATTAAACAACCTCCACAAAGCACACTATTTTTAAAATTCATTTAGTGCTAAAACTACAAACATGAGCAAATCTGGTTCCTGCCCCAGAGATGCTTAAGTCAGGTTAGAGATACAAACACTATTGCACTGGTCTGCACCTAGACATGAGACAACTTACACTCAGTTTTATACTTAAAAATTCAGTAGGAAAGCAAAAAACAAAAAACAAAGAAACTCAGTAGAGAAAATTTACAATTAGTAGCCAGAAAAAGAAATCATAAACATACAAGCCTGAAAATAATTTTTCTTTTTTTTTTTGAGACAGAGTCTCACTCTGTCACCCTGGGTAGAGTGTGGTGGCATCATAGCTCACAGCAGCCTCAAATTTTTGGGCTCAAGGATCCTCTTGCCTCAGCCTCCTATGTAGCTGGGACTACAGGCACCCGCCACAATGGCCACCTCATTTTTCTATTAGTAGAGATGGTGTCTCGCTCTTGCTCAGGCTGGTCTTAAATTCCTGAGCACGATCAATCTATCCCCCTCAGCCTCCTAGTGTGCTAGGATTACAGGCATGATCCACCAGGCCTAGCCAAAACAATTTTATTTTAAAACCTTCCCAAATAACGATATTCTTATGATCTGTGCACAGAAAGCACATAACGTAACAACAAAGGGGAATACCATTGAGTGTGAGTACACACAGTATTAGTATTTTAATCATATTAATTTCTTTTTATTATGAGTATGGAGGGTTGAAATAATGAATTTATCCTACAGACTCCACGAAAATATCTTTTTTGCACATGACATGTGTGACATTTTGTTGTAGTTCCATCGTTTAACTAAATAGTTTGTTTTTAAAATTTTAATTTTACAATTAAAAAAAATTTGGGGGTTAGTACTAGGGGACATACAATTAGGTAACATAATTTGTGTTTGTAAGGTAAAATCCAAAGTCTGAGTTGTAGTTGTATCCTTAACCCAGGAGTTGTGCCATATAGCCCTACATCATACCTGATAGGTGGGAACTTACTGACCCCCCCTTATACCTTCTTCCTTTTTGAATTTAACTGACTTTTTCCCTCATGTGGGCCTGTAATTGTTGATTTACTAAGGTTCATGTTAGAAATGAGTACATGGGATGCTTGCTTTTCCATTCTTGAGATACTTTACTTAGGAGAATGTTCTCTAAATCCTTCCAGGTGAATACAAAAGATACAAAGTCTCTATCTGTTTTTATGGCTGAATAGTATTCCATGGTATACATATACCACAATATACCTTTATTGATCCATTGAAGGGCTGATGGGCACTAGGGTTTTTTCCATATCTTTGCAATTGTGAATTGAGCTTCTATAAACATTTGAATTCAAATGTCCTCATGGTAAAATGATCTTTTTTTCTTCTAGGTAGATAACCTAGTAATGGGATTGTGGGATCAAATGCAGGGTCTACTTTTAGTTCTACTTTTAGTTAAGGATTCTCCATACTTTTTCCAAAAAGGCTGCACTAGTTTGCAGTCCCACCAACAGTGCCTAAGTGTACCCCTCTCTCTGCACCCCTACCAGAATCTGCAGTGTTGGGACCTTGAGATATAAGCTATTCTCACTAGTATTAGGTGATATCTCAAAGTGGTTTTGATTTGCTTTTCTCTGATGACAAATAATACATATGAAAAAAGGTGTAAGAAATTTTTTATTTTCTAAATTACTTGCTGGAAATTGTAATGAGGACATAGTGCCTTGTGTCCACTTATACTTTAAGCGTTTAGAAAATGCGGAGCTTATTATTGCTACATTGGTTGTTATTGATTTCTAGTACTGATGCATTTTGTACAAAATAGGTGGTCTTAGCTAATTTTCCTAAAATATAAATTAAATATTTGTTACAAATAAATTTACACATCTTTAACCTTATCCATCTTCTAGGTGTGTTTGAATTTTACTAGTACTTCATTTTATTTTGAGAAGTTTTTCCAGAGACCTAGGCACAAGAATGAGCACCTGTGATGTTGCCTTGAATACAGAAAATAATTTAAAACAATTGTCGAATTAAATGGCCAAGAGAAAAGCCTTTCTTAAATAAATAATGAAGTTTTAAAATCATGTGTATGAGCAGAGAAATTCATTTATATTCTATTTTGTTTCCTGTCATTGCAGTTTTCAATAACAGAGTCTTTATCTTAACTATTAATAGGCTAAACCTATTAATTATTTCATTTCTAAATAGACATTTGTTATCATTTTGTCCAAATTAGGTGAGAATTATACATTTTTTTGACTCTTTTAGTTCTGGGTTCAAATTCCAGCTCTGTTAAGGACCATTAGCCTTAGATATACTAATTAATACTGATTAGTTTAAGTTTCCCAAATGAAAATAATGGGAATAATAATGTTGACCACAAAGGAGTCTTACAAAAATTAATTTAAATGGCAAAATGTACACATGGAACACTTGCCAACATGTAAGTGAAGGCATGGTAACTATACTGTAAATTAGAGCTGTCATTATAGGCACAGTTCTGAGATTTATTTATATCATCACCAGTCTATTAGTTTATGATATTTATGATTCAAATTCTTTACAAAAGTTGTCCAAATGTCTAGAGACCTTCACTTTTTAATCTGGAATGTCTCTTTTCTACAATTTTTCTTCCGGCATAATATTTGAAGTTCTTCCCACATGTTGAAAATTGTTATCTGGAACTGCTCCATTGTTCCAAGTGGTTTTACTGTTTGTATTACATGATATTGAAATATATTTGAGGATCCAGATATGAACGTGATTGCTGAGGTTACAAATGTTATAATAGTGGGAGGAAGGTAGAATGGATTTACAGTGAAAAACCTGGGTTTAGGTCCTAGTTCCAGCTGTTAGGAGGCTCTAGGGAGATAAATCTTCCGAGTATGTCAGTCTTAAAGTAAAGCTCTTGTTGATGTCACTGTCTTGATGGGTTGGAATTGTAAGACGAGCACAACCGTACAAGGTTGGCATGCACATCTCTGCATGTAAGTTTAAAAATGTATAAACATATCAGCAAGAAAGGGATAAAAGTGGCACTTGGAACAGTAAATTAAATTTCACATCCCAATAATATAATTAAATAATATTAATAAAGAGCTCATTAAATCTTACATTGCATTAATAGGAAGATATTGCCAGAATAAAAGACAAAATTATCCTCCACTGATAAAGTTGCATATCTAAAACACTCCACTGAAGTATGAGTTCTGTCATGAGTAGAATGTTTGTTCCCACCCCCACCCCCCATTCATGTTCAAGCCTTAAAGCCCCATATGACGGTACTTGGAGCTGGGGCTTCTGGGAGGGAATCAGGCTTATCTGAAGTTAAAAGTGTAACGTTCCCATAATGGGATTAGTGTCCTTATAGGAAAGGCAGAGACCAGAGCTCATCCTCTGGCACATGAAGACACAGAAGAAGGTGGCCATTTGCAGGATAGGTAAGGACCCTCACTGGACTCTGATTGCGCTTGTGTCCTGATCTGGGGCTTCCAGCTTCTGGTACTGCAAGAAATAAATTTCTATTGTTTAGGGCGGTGCCTGTGGCTTAAGGAGTAGGGTGCCAGCCCCATATACCAGAGGTGGCAGGTTCAAACCTGGCCCTGGCCAAAAACTGTAAAAAAAGAAAAAAAAATTTCTATTGTTTAAGCCATCTGGTCTCTGGTATTTTGTCATAGTTGCCTGACAGCTTGCTTGGGTAAGAGAATTTGGACACTTGGAGGAGTGTGATCTTGGTGCTGAAGGGTCAGGAAACTTTGATTCAAGAGAAATTATTGAAAGGGCAGAGAAAGAAAGGAGAACATTGAATACGCACTATAGTTACACTTTAGATGTAAGGAGCTATTAGGGAAAGATGCTGCTGGAAGTCTGACACTGAGCGAGGTGGTTCAGTTATGCTCTTGCTGGTCTGTCTTTCCCCTTAGTGGAGCTTTCTGCTTGGCTGACACTCCTCCATGTTCCTTCAGGGGTCCTGTTCTCAGAAGCCCTGGGCATTGCAGATCTAAGCATCATAGCCAGGGACTTCTAAGGTCTTTCTGGGTCTGATATTTGCTCAGGATAATTCCATTCTTTCTTTTTCTAAAATGTTTTCATGTCACAGTAAAAAGGAATAAAAATTTCTAAAGAATGTTAAGTAATGGTTTCTTGT
The DNA here is from genome assembly GCF_027406575.1 of Nycticebus coucang. Taxonomy (NCBI): domain Eukaryota; kingdom Metazoa; phylum Chordata; class Mammalia; order Primates; family Lorisidae; genus Nycticebus; species Nycticebus coucang. Next base: position 38,048,951 of record NC_069786.1, on the reverse strand, counting down.
AGGTGCCAATTAGATATTTAAAAATTAATACATAAAATATGTCAAAGGATAATCTTACCATTATGCTTATATTAAGGGGCCCGGAAGAGGAGCTCAAAGGATTGCCACGTTTATCTGTTGGTAAGATACTATCCACCTGCAACTATCAGGACAGATGGCACTAATTAGATCTGGCCACCCGTCACTTGGCAGAGGAATGGGCTTGAGATCTGAAAGGGTCAACCTCTCACCTGCTGGAACCCAAAAGCTGGCTGTCTGCTTAGACAGTGACCATGGACTCGGGTTTCAGGCATTTGACCTCTTAAAATTTCAATTTCTGAAAGATAAAGGTGCTGTATAAAATGAAGTGGTAGGAAGTGGGGGGTAGGAGGGAGTACAAATTTAAGTGGAAAATAATCCATGACCCAGTGAAAGGACAGAATTCTCATTATAATCCAATGGAACTTTTTATTCTTCATAGATTTTGAAAAATGCATGTTTATCCTTCCAAGTATATTACTTTTACTCTTAAAACCAGCACTGCTACTTGTTTTCTATAAAAGTATATTCATTCTCCAGGTTTCTTAGGGAGTAGGCAGAAAAAGGACAAGTCAATCCTTAGGGGAAAATTCCATTCTCCAAACCACATGGCAGTGCTGTGGATATTCCTCTGCTCCAAAATGAGCAGAATTTCCCCAGGAAATTTATAGTACACAGCAGCCATCACATCTGAAGTTTAACACTGCAGAGGAAGGAGTGAGGCAAAGGAACAAACCCCACCTTTCATGAAGGCCATGACAGCCTGAGATGCTATTTGATGAAAATTCTTCTATCGACAGAGAAGCAGAAGATTAGAGGATGGACATGTTCTTGAGCAAATGAGAATGTGTGACCAAGTGTGAGCAAAACAAGAAAGAATAGGGTAAGGGATCATATTCCATAGCAGGCTTTGAAAATAGCTCACAAGAGGTTAATGTGCATGTTCTTTAGAGAGAATTGTTAAGAAAAAAAACAAAAACAAGAACTACCTTTTTAAAGCTAGAATATTGTAAAGTATGACTAAAGAAAAAAAAAACAAAATGAAACCTATCAGGTTAGAAATGATGTGTGTGTACCTGTTTCTGTGTTTATATGTGTATATATGGGGAAGGATGATTCCTTGTTGAATATGGCTTAGCTGATAACCCTTTGAACCTTTTTATCTCTGAGAAAGAGATAAACTGTTACAAATTTCCAAACTGGGAGAAGGCATTACTTTGGTTGTCTCTTCTGGTGCCTCTGTGAACACCACAGATGTGCTAATATTTAACAGAAGCAACATAGCATCGCGATAGGGAAGCTAGACATTCAAAATAGAGGTGGGCCTGGGAATGACTAGAAGAACAAAGGAGAAATGTCATACGATAAATAGAAAGAAAATGGGAGGCCCTGGGTCAGGAAGCAAGAGAATATCCTGTAATGTTAATATCATCTTTGACATGGTGGTGGTGTTTGGAATTTAAGACAAAAAATATTAAATTGGAATGAAGGTGGCCACTTCAAGATATATCACTTGAGACAGGTTTACTGGAGAAGAGGAAAGACTCACTAGTGAGAAGGAACAGTAGGGCTCTAAGACTGTGATTTAAACTAATATCTAATCACTACCCCCTAATGTTTATTGAGTACTGTATGCTAGGAACTCTATAAATAAGTGATTTACCATGATCAGCATGTCATAATATTCTTTTAACAATTTCCACAGGGAAGATATAATTTTTCTAACCATTTTATAGGTGTGGAAATTGAGGACTAAATTAAGAGATTGAAAATTTTTTCCAGGTTGGCAGGTAGTGAATAGTAGAGCCAGGGATTGAATAGAGGTATTGGTGAAAGGTGTGGGGAGACACTTTAGCTTAGCTGATAAGAGTAGACTTTGTTGAGAAGTTGACATGTGAGTAGTAATTTGGGAAAATGCTCTTTAGTAAAGAGAGGGGGCAGTCAAACACCCTCAATGTGCCTGGAGTATTCAAAGAAAAGCTGGGACACCAGTGTGCTGGAATGCCACGGGTTAGGCAGAGAACTGGAAACAAGTTGGAGAGCTTGTGGGTGACCAGATCTTGTAGGGCTTTGGATCACATAGGGCTTTGAAGGCCTTAGAAGAAGTTTGGCTTTTCCTCAAAATAAAATGCAAGCAAACTAGATCAACTTGCCTACCTTGATAATACTTTGACAGTCCATCCTGGACTGGTGAGATAAAAAAGTCATGGGAGAAGTAAGAGAGGCCATTTTCCTGAGATGCAGCTGGAGTATTGGAAGACTCTTTCGTGGTGATCACAATGATGTGTCAACCCAAGAATGTGAAATGAGGCAGTAGGCTCAGTGTAGAACTAAAGGCTGTAAATCTTCAATTTCATTAGGGTCCATTGACACAATGACCCTACCAACATTCAAATCCACCATTAGAGGAATGGGTCGAGATAAGTGTTTTCCACTGAGGTGCTGAGGAGAAGTTCTTCAGTTTGCTATCTATTTTTTTTTTAAACATGCCTATTCAGTAGAAGTAGGGATACTCTGGAAGCTGACTCATGAAGGCCGCCTGGCTGATTGCTCAGCTTGAAAAGTTTATTGCTTGAAAAAGTGACCTCAAGGATATGGGAGAAAGGAGTGCATGTAAAACAAAAGTTTTAAGGAAAGGCAAAAAGACAAGGACTATATTTTCTAATGGAGCTGACGTTTTGCCACTCAATTAATTTCAGAGTCAAGGTCCAACTTTAATTCTGAATCATCTTCTAGTTTTACTTACAAAGGACTTTTCACTAAGTCTAGTTAAGTAGATGGAAGTCCAGTTGTTTATTATCTAGCACTAAACCATTCCTACAAAAGACACCTGTGCAAGCCATTTGGCTCCAGTCAACTATTTTTTAAAAAATTTAATTATGAATATAATTAGAATGAGTGAAGAGACAGGTGAGGCATCAGCCATAAAATTTCCAGTTTGTTCACACACACACACACCGCAGATAAAAAGCAACCACAGAAAACAACCCGCCAACTCTGTGAGAATGTTAGCTTGCAGTGGGAATTCTAAAAAGAGACTCTTCATAAAATTTACCTTTATTTCAATCTCAAAATTCCTTGAAATGGTGCAATACTACATTATTACACTACATTGTTTTTACATGTCTGGTTTCTTTGTGGAAAACCTTCAGACACTGCTTTTACTTTCTCTAGTTTTTTTTTTTCTCTTTTTTTTTATTGTTGGGGATTCATTGAGGGTACAATAAGCCAGATTACACTGATTGCATTTGTTAGGTAAAGTCCCTCTTGCAATCATGTCTTGCCCCCAGAAGGTGTGACACACACCAAGGCCCCACCCCTCTAGAGACTTTCTCTAGTTTTGAGGCCATTTGTCACTATGGTGCTCTCATGTTTAGCAGTTGTTTTCAGTCAAGTGCCTTGCAAGCTCTGTTTCTTTTCTCCCAAAGAGTGTCATCATGGAGTTGATGACGCATCAGAAATAGTTCAACCAAAGGGCAAGATAAAGTCAAGAGTAAAGAAAATATTTGCAAATACTCTTGACTGGATTTTTTCACCCAATTACCTATTGAAAATACACTTTAAAGGCAAAATAGCATGATGGCTATAGAAAAGACCATTAGAATGTGCAGTTGGTACACTCTGCCACAGGGCAATGTCTTTAATTTAAATCATTTTTATATGAGGATAGTGTGCCTGACATACAGGAGTGTGTTTAAGGAGTAGGCATAGAATGTGCTCTACCTTTGGTGACTAACAAGCCTCATTTTCTTGGTGCTCAGTCTCTCTCTTGGTACCATTTCTCACATTTTTTTTTTTACTGTTAATTAATCAGCATTTTAAAAAGCCTGACATTAAAAAAAAATGCCATTTTCAAATGCATATATAACTGCTGCCTTTAAATTAAAGACATGTATGTAATGTCATTAGTATCTTAATTTAGCACTGGATTGCCTAGTCTCTACTATATACATATATACATACATGTATATGTGGATGAAATAAACACAATATATAATAAATATTAGATAATCTTTGTGTGAAGTTAACATATCATTATATGTAATACCTACTGAGAACAGAAAAATATGACAAAAAAGATGATACTGGAACCATAAAGTCATTTTGGCTAAAGAATTAGCATTGCAATTCTGCAAACTCACACACCCCGATTTGATCTTTACACATTGTATATATATATTAAAACATCATGTTGTACTCCATAAATACATATAATTATTATGTGTCAATTAAAAATAATAAAAAATAGAGAAAAAATTAGACACCTTAAATTGAGTCAAGGAATACATTAAAAAGATGCAAAGTGCTAGAAATAACTGCATTGGCTGAGATAAAAAAATTCATTGGCTGGGATTCACAACAGAATAGTATTAAAGAAAATAATATTGGTGCATTTAAAGGAACAGCATGATCCATAAAAGACAAAATTGATAAATTGGACTTTATCAAAATTAAAAATGTCTACTCTTCTAAAGATAATCTTAAGAGAAGGAAAAAACTAGCTGTAGAAAGGGTAAAAATAGAAGCAAATCATATTCAATATATTTAATAAAAAATTCATATCCGGAATACACAAAGAATTCTCAAAACTCAACAGTATAAAAGTAAAGAGTCCAATTTTTAAAATAGCTAAAAGATTTGAAGGACATTTAACCACAGAAAGCATTGGCATGGCAAATAAGTACCTGAAAAGATGCTTTTCAGTGTCATTAATCATGAGTAAAAGGCAAATTAAACCATAGCTACCACTTCACACCTAAGGAATGGCTAAAATTAAAAACATGGATCACGCCAAGTGCTGTTGAGGATGTGCAGGAACTGATAACTCTCATACACTATTGGCAGGAATTGCAAAATGGTGCAACCACTTTGGAAAAGTCGGGCAATTTCTTAACAAGTTCAAACACACCTACCATATGAGGCAGATCTTTCACTCTGAAGTATTACCCCAGAGGAAAGAAAGCATTTGCCCACATAAAAACTTACTTATACATGAATGTTCATAGGAGCTTTATTTCTAATAGTAAAAAACTAGAAACAACCCCAATGTCCATGAACAGATGTGTGAATAAACAAATTTTGTTATATCCAAATGATGAAATATTATTCCTCAACAAAAATGAACTCTTGATAAATGTAACAACATGCATGAATTTCAAAATCATTATGCTGAGTGAAAGAGTCCCTTTTCAAAGAATACATACTGTGTGATTCCATTGACATGCAAGTCTAAAAAGTTCAGATTAATCTACAGTGATAAAAAGCAGTCCAGCAGTGGCTTGAGAAGGGGGTACGGGGGGTGTGGAGGAGAAGGAAGGGAAATTACAAAGGATCAAGAGGACAAGTCTGGGAATGATGGATATGTTCATTATCCTGATTGCGGTGCATACATTTGACAAAATTTATCAAAGTATACACTTTTAAAATGCAAAGTTCAAAGTATGTCAATCATACCTCAGTAGAGCTAGAAAAAAATCCTCCACTATTTAAAAAAATTACCAAAATTAAAATTAAATAGAGAGAGATGAACGGTGGAAAGGAGAATACGCTTCCCTTACAAAGGGAAGAGTGAGCAGATATTTCTGAATGCCGATGAAACAAGAAATGGAGGTTTAAGCATACATTCATCAAGCAAATGCAATAACATGGCTGCCAAATATTGCCGGGAGGGAAGTAGAATGAATTAATATTTAATATTAGGTAATAAAATGTTGATAAATTAAAAGTAGAGATACTATCTAGAGTTACAAAAGTAACCACTAGGAGAGATACAAGTTAAATTTGTTAAATGAGGTTTCCTTTCTTGAGAAGGCCTGGGGATGTGAAGTGATAGGGCATGAACCATTTCTTTCTTTTCTAACCTCTTCCATAAGATTCTGTTTGTTAAATGCTATAAACTTGATACAAGTAAATAATCGTAAAAAGAATATCAACACAACTAAACTTGAAATAGTCATATAAAACAGTAAAATAACACTGTATATCTAAATGAATTTCAAGAGGAGAGCAATTGGTTATAGAAATCAGAGTATAGGATTAATAATAAGTCAACATTTAAAGCATTAATGCTTTTAATATCTAGTAGTAAATATTGAAATACTGCTCACTCTTGGGACCCTCTTCATTATTTCTAAACAAAAACTACCATGCTAAAATGTCTGACCTTTAATTTAATTCTAGGCTTAGTTTTTAAAAAAGATGAGGAATTGTTTGTGGTGTTAAATACGATGTAGAATATATTAGTCTTATAAGGGATGGCACAACAGAAAGATATTTGGCAATAGCTAGTTAATTATTACTCAAGGCAATGTAAGATGATTGACTTTACTTTTTTTTTTTTTTTTTTTGAGACAGAGTCTCACCATGTCGCCCTTGGTTAAAGTGTCGTTGTGTCATAGCTCATAGCAACCTCAAACTCTTGGGCTTAAGCAGCAATTCTCTTGCTTCAGCCTCCCAAGTTGCTGGGACGATAGGCGCCTGCCACAACGCCCGGTTAATTTTTTTTTTTGTTGTTGTTGTTGTTGCTGCTGTCATTGTTGTTTGGTAGGCCCAGGCCATGTTTGAACCCACCAGCCCTGGTATATGTGGCCAGCACCCTAGTCGCTGAGCTACAGACACCAAGCCATGGAGTTTACATTTTTAATCTGATTTCTTGAGCTATGTGAACTTGAGACTATTCTAAAAAATTGGTCTATTTTTAACTCATTTATTAAGTGCCTAATACACATGATGCAGAAAAAGTCTCTGTATAGAGGGAAAATGGGAAATTATAGCTAAATGTACTTTTGCTTAAAACTATTCATTATAAAATTTTACAAAAGTGGCCAACATGTAGAAAATAAGAAAAATGTTATTACATTTAATTCTCACAGTAACTTTGACTTAGAAATTATTTTCCACATGATCTTTCTATGTTTTGAATATGTCTTGTTTTGTTATTTTGAAGATTAAATGAGACAATTATCAGAAAAGCCAATGAATTTTTCTCCTCTCTTTCTTTTTCCCAGGAACTTTTGAAAAAATTCAGTTATTAAAACAAAAAAAGAAACTGTTTGTTGCCTTTTTTGCTTTGGATCTGTAGAGTTACCAGAATGAAAAAGATGGGAATAGAAGGAAACTTAGTACATTTCCCAGGATTTAGTTCTGCTGGAAATGTCTGGACCCCTTTCAGGCCTCCAGCCACAAGATTGCATCACTGATCATAAAACTCTATGGCTGTGTTTTTCTACCAAGTTCACATTTACAGTACTAATAATGCCTTCAGCACAAGTCATTTCCAGGGAATTAAGTCCTTGTAGTCAGTGGGTTAAATCCCACGAAATAACCTGCAGGTGACCCACTGGATTGACCTCAAGTATAGAATTTCAGATCGATAGCTATAGTACTTGGATTCTGAAATATAGAATAATCTCGAGTGTTTTTCTTCATACCCCAGTGAGTATTAACAGACAGGGGATCACTATGGCAATTGTAGGGTCTTATGATTTTAATGTTTGCTTTTGGTCCCAGAAAGAAACTATTTTCGAAAGCAAAAGCCTTCTGTTCAATCCTCTGGGATATATAATGATGACTTTCAAACATAATGAGAAATAAAGTAATTCAAATAGCATCAGTGGTCATTAATTGCTTGTACTAGAAATAACATTTCTTCTTCAGATGCAAAGCATTCCAGTTGGATGCAAAATCCCTTTTGTTCTATTCACCTTTTTGGCCATGAAAAGGTAACAGATCTCTTAGTTTGGAACCAGAAAAAATGTTAAGGCTTCACAAACTGGGCTTGTGGGTAGGGCAAGACAAATAGGAGGTTATATTGTGACAGCATGAACAATGATACTGACTGGCATAGTGTTTTGCTAGCATTTAACCAAACGACAGAAACCAATTTAAATATTTACACCAACAGAAGGAATTAATTTGATGCAGAGAACTGGTTACCTAAGTGATGAAGAAGCTGACAGCCAGATAAGAAAGAGTGAGGTAAGCAAGAATTTAGCCACAGTGGGAAGCCACCACCATCTCCTTCAGTCTGGAGGGGCAAAGACGGAAGGGTCTGCATAGCCAGCCAGATCCAGAGTGGGCCTATACAGCCAAGGCGGAAGCCACGGAGAAGAAGGGGCCTCAGGCAGAAAGGATTCTATCTTTCCCCTGCCCCTCTGTGTCCTGCCTGTGGCTTCCCTGGCAGTTACAACACCCCAAGGGCACCTGCAACACAGCCAGTGATGGCCAACTGTCCTATGACACAGGGCAAGGCGGCCCAGATGGAACCTGTATGGTCAGCCCCTCCTGTGAATCCACTTTACCGGGTTGGTCCCCTTTCCATAAAATGCCAAGAACTCATGAGTGAACTTGTTGACCTTCTAACTGTATGAATTTTACAAGAGGCAACATGAGGTATATCATAAAGCCCTCTGGACTAGATATGAATTTGTAATTTTGAAAGATTGTTCTTGTAATTTTGAACGATTTTTTGGTATAACTGGGGTACAATGGGGTTAAAGTACCTCCTCTGGTGTTGTTTTTACCATTGCTGAGGAATGAGGTGGCCATGCTCCCACTGCTTATGGATATTTAAGTATGAATTACAACCTAGAGTTTACCCTGAGTTCAGAATACAAGAACAAGCTGCAAGGGTGTGCCAAAAATACATGGGTTAATAATGTCTCTAACACCATAACACATTTCTCAGCCCCATTACCCTGTTGATTAGTTTATCTATTTTACATGCTGAAAAACAGTGACATTCTATCATTCTGAGTTGGTTAAGGCAAGGTTGCTGAGTGTCTTAATACATTTGGGCTTCTTTAAAAATAGCATAAACTCGGTAGCTTATAAACAGAAGAACAACAGAAATTTCTTTCTCACAGTTCAGAAGGCTGGGAAGTCCAAGATCAAGCTAATGGCAGTTTTGTGTTTGGTGAGGGCTTGCTTTCTGATTACTAGGTGGAGATTTCTCGTGATGTCATCGGATGGTAGAAGAGGAGAAGGGTCTCCCTCAGGTCTTTTTTATGAGGTCAATAACCCCATTCATGACAGCATAGCTGTCCAAAGCTCCTTCTCCTAATACCATCACCTTGGGGGTCCGGATGTCAACATTTAAGTTTTAGTGGGATATAACCATTCCATCCAAAGCACTGAGTTTGAGTATCCTTGCCTTGGGCCATGAAGGAAATACTCTCCTGTCTCTTCTCTTCCAAATTACATTCTCATACAAAGTTCATCTGGAGATACACTGTTAGCACCGTTTGTACATCATCTTAAATTTTTAAAGGACCTTCTAATGCACTTTCTCATTCTTTCTTACCATAACCCATTTTAGGTGTTGGCAGAAACTCTTGCATTAGTCATCAGTTCTGACAGCAGGGTGCCTGCCTCACCTCTGCCATGTTCTCTTCTGACCATGCCTATATTTCAAAGTTCTATCCAATTTGGACTTAACTCAGAGATGGTTCTATTCTTTACAGAAATTCGAAGGATATACCCTTACTTGGGTTCTGAGGACCAGCTTTCCATTTCTCTTAAGCTGAACGACTTTCCTAATTTCTTTAGAATTAAGCAAACTGAAGGAAACTTTAATGACAGATTATCCTATATTATAGCCCCAAATCGGTACATATACAAGTATGTTTCCAAAAGAGATAATCCTCACTTGGTAGTATGGAGAGTGTGAGGTGAAATTTGCACGACTTCTTTAAATGTGCACAGAGACGGCTGCTCGAATGCAAGGCCCTCCAATTTCCTACCAGAACCCTGTCCTAGCATCTTGAGTTAAATCTCTCATGCTTGCATGTTCCAAGACAGAGTATCAGATTAGGCTGGTATGGAAATGCTTGCTTGTTTATTTTTCCTTTGTTCCTTGTTTTTAAATTAAGTTTAAATGAGCCTGGGAATTACAGAATATTGTTCTTCTTGAGAAGTGGTAGGCTTATGAAATGAAAAGTCGTGACAAGGGATAAGAGATCCTGTCTCATCTTAAAATCCATAATTAGAATACTTTTACTGCATTAAATAACAACAGAAGCAGCAGCAACAACAACAGAATCTGAAATTGTGAGCAGGCAAGGAGAGAAAAACCTTGGGAGAGAAAACTTCTTTATTCTTCTTGATATCATTTTTTGTTAGAGCTCTAAACAAGTGCGAAAACTCTTGTGAATGGAAAACAGAATAAAAGAACATGTTGAAAGGCTGTTCTCCAACAAGGGCCCCCACACACCCACTCCCACCAATGGGAACACGGCACATGCACACACAGCCATCCAAGATAGACCTCCTAAGTGGAGCATTTTTTTCTTGGAGATTTCTCTCATTGGGACTCTAATTAAGCTCCTGCCAGGCTTGCAAGCTTTTTTAAATTTTACCTTTCTTTCTTCTTTCTTTTTCCTCTTAAATCGGCTTGCCAGGAAACTTTTTCTGAGCCATCAGAGTTATTGTAAGCGCAACCAGTGATATTAAACTTGGAGCTGCACTACTAGTTGCTCCAAGACTCACCAGCAGAAGTTTCTTGGCATTTGGAAAATATTCCACTGATCCACTCATTCACTCAATTTTAGTAAGGAGTGTGTATGTGTTACAAACAGGAAAATAATATAGAAGGAAGCTTCATAGAGTATATATTGACTATGGGTTGGTAAGAGATATAACTTACCCTCCCCTAAAATCATTAATTTTACACATGAAACCTGCCATTCCTTAATTTGATATTCACACTGCTGATAAGCAAATTGTCGCTGGCTGATAATTTACTAGTGTTAGTGAGTGAAGGGTAAGTAAGCCAAGAGAACGTGATGTCTCAGTTGATGATTTAACACATATTTAATGTAATGTAATGTTATATTTAATTTACTTAGGTTCTTTTTCAAGACTCTTTTGTACTCAAATTCACTGCAATTCTGAAAAGCAGACTCCATGAGAATATATGACTTCACTTGAGGATGCTTAGTTAAATTGGTCCCCCTAAGTAGGATGCCATATTCTTTTTTTTTTTTCCATATTTTTAAAAATCAGGCAATATTGCAGGGGTGGAAATAAAGCAAGCCATCAAAAACATAAAAACTGAAACAAAAGATATGGAGCTTTGGGAGAAATTACCTGTTCCCCATAGTTATTATTATCATCATTCTTATTATTTACTTAATAATAATGGGATGCCAGATTATTCTACTGATTGCCTGTTTTGTGGGTTACTTACTGATTGCTTCCACAAACCGCTCAAAGAAACTGTAAGGGAAGAGAGGCTCAGGCAGCTCCCGGAAAAACATCTTCAGTGCTCCGGTGACAACGTGGATGTCCTCCCACTGGCTGTCGTCCAAATTCAGCTTCTCTTCTGGGAAAACATGAGGAGAAATGGAACAACTGGTTTTAATGAAACAATTACAAGACACTAATTATTATGTTAATGTTTGCCTACTATCATCAGCAACCGTTAACAGCCTTCTGCACCTAGAGGTTTGGTGCTGTGCATGTTTTTTTTTTGTTCCCCTTTTTCCGTAGGAAGGGAACATTTTCAATGGAATACCATCTGTAGGAATGCAGCTAACAAAAAAATGAGAGACACAAAGAGACAGTGCCATTGACACAGTATGTCAGATACATTTATTCCCATAATGCATCAGTATGAAAATTAGCATCACAGCTCAACATGATTCAAAGCTATTTGGTTTTGAGGCCGAGGGGCTAAGAGTTGCCAATGATGGCCGGCTCAAGGGACCGGCCTAAAGGCCTTGCTGAGCCAACAGGAGACATATGCTAAACATGGCAATAGAAAATGAGTTATTGCTTTACATGTGTTAGCCTTGCTATGTACAAGGGAATAATGGGTAACACTTTTTTCCTTTTTTTGCCTGAATATAAAGTCAGCAAGGAATAGAATACTGAGTGAGAAAGGATATTAATTCCTTCTTACTGCTTCAAAAAATATCTTTTTTTTAGTTCTCATTTCAGTGAGGAAAATACGCCCAGCAACAATATTAGACAGACCCCTGTTGGCCTACGTAGGCTATGCAAAGCTGTCAAAAATGGTAACACGCTAAAGACAAACCACAAGTGCTTACCAACTCTTTTTAGAAACAACAGAAATGTTTGCTTTTGAAGCTTGAGTGAGTTGAAATGTTGAAATATTTAAGGAAGTAAATGCCAAAATGAAAGTTTTAGTAGAAATTGTGTGCTGGGCAATTATTTTTGTCCATTTCACCCTCAATCTGATTGTCTGGAGTCATTCTTACCCTAGAAGTGGCTGTATTAGTGTACGAAAGTGACATCTTTACATACAATTAAAAGCAAGGCACAAAGCCATCACTGTTGATCCATAGGATTTGTCTTTTGAAACGTGCAACATGGAAAAGATTTTGAATTCTGGGTTTAATAAAAACTGAAACTAATCATTTTAGACAATGTGTGGGTTAACTTAAAAGCAGAAAATCTGGCAAGAACTTACCAGGTATTAGGTCAATTAGAATTCTGTTTCTTTACTGATGTCTTGGGCTTATATTCCTATGCCCCTTTGGTGTCGATTTTATGAATACAGAGGAGCGTTTTGCACCAAAAATATAAGAAAAGCTGAGAATTTTCACTGTAGGGATTTTCTGCATGGGTTGTCTTACTAATAGTGTTCATGTCCTTTTAAAAATATCAGCCCAAGTCTTAATCAGATCTTTTTTTCTACATGGATGATTATTTCTAGCACTACTAGGTGACGTTCCTTCTCAGTAGAATATTTTGCAAAAAGAAGAAATGGAGGTGGATCTGTTTATGTCAGATGGGCTGTTTTCTTCTTCCCTTTCAGTCTTCATTCCTACCTTAATCATAACACAATAACATGATCCACAACAAAATCAGTAGAGGAGACCTTCTTTCTGCCCTGCAATCATTTTTGATTGATTGTATTTCAACAATTAGTCTTTTATTTGGCTACTCACTATTGAAACAGGCCGACAGCATCTTAGCAGGCCAGCTTTAAACAGTCAACTGCTAACAATAGCATCAAAAAGGGAGACCTGATGGGGTTTACTGTCACTTTAAAGAACGGGGTTTTCACATTGTTGAAATCTGTCAGATATTTTGAAATGTCCCTCTCACTATGGTGCCACACCCCCTGCGTGCCCTTATAATAAAATTGGTTTTACTCCTGATTAAATCATTTTCTCCCTACCCACTACCATACTTCTCATAATGGACCTGTGCGCTCTACAGCTGGTGTTCTTCCCATGGTACCAATTCTTACTTTATCTTTTAAGCACTTTGCTGCTAAGATCTCATGCAGAGTGCTTATGTTTTGTTAAGAGCTTCATTCTTAGAGAAATAGCTTAACACATGTTCTAAAAATGTTGTACAACTTATTGCTTAAAACAAATTTAGAAAATGTATAAGTACTGTAGCTTTGGCACTGAACTTTAAGTGGAAACCTAAACACACACACACATACACACACATCTCCACCAAAAATTGATGAGCAAAATCCTATATAAAATGCCATTTTGGTTCATGGATTTGAGATTGCTAAAGGAAAATGTTTTGGCAGGTAAGAAAGAGAATGATTTTATCTTGAGCAACAATGATTAATTGTTAATTAATTAATAATTAAAACCAAAAGAAAACACAACTGATATTAGTCACCTCCACATAAATATCAGTTAATTCAAGTGAACATAAAATGGAGTATTTTGATATATACAAAAGAAAATATATCAGTCAAAAATACCATTTGATTATGTCCAACTAAAATACCATATAATAACTTGTCACTTAAACTAATATTACTACTATAGATACCTATGTATTTTTCATTTAAAGAAAAATTTAATAACTTGTAGCTCTCCAATAAGTAGCCTAAATAAGCAATATGGTAGATAGTTGGAAAGTCTTTTTAAATATAATATTTAAGATTTATATCCAGGTTTTAATAATCAACTAAGGTTAAGGCTCTTTGTAAACCAGAGGGTGTTAAAGTATATTTTTCAAGGCCATTGTGACCACTGTATACATACTTACGTCGTATAATATACGTATTTGGTGAGCAGTGTCTAACTAGACTGTTCATAGTGAAATTGTCTTTTACTGTTCCCTTTTCCAACAGAGCAGCGTTTCTCAACAGTAACACATATTAACATTTGTGGCTGGAGAATTCTCCATGGTGGAGGCTCTTCTTTTCATTCTAGGATACTTAGCAGCATCCCTGGCCTCAAACTACTAGATGTTGGTGGCACTTCCCAATGGTGATGATGAAAAAATCTCCAGATATTGCAAAATATTTCCATATGGTATAAAATTATCCCTGTTGAGAACTACCATCATGGAGTCTATAAGAGTCTACAGTAGTTACTCAACAAATATTGATTTATGATGTTTACCTTAGGTGGACAGGGAACTAGAAAATTAGATACACACATATAAGATTTCCTTAACATGAACTTAAGAGTTGGTAATTGTTGTTGACAAAATCAAAACCTTTTGTAGAACAAAATTCCTATGAACACATTCAGGGTACTCTCAACAAAAATAATGGCCAACAATTACGTAGTGTTTCTACTGTACCAGAGACTATGCTATGCACTTTACACTCACCATCTAATTTAATTTTTTTAGTAAGATAATGAGGAAGATGCTACTGTTATCATCATATCCATTTTATAGATAGGAAAAATGAGGCATGGGTAGATTAAGTAACTTATTTAAGGCTGATAAGGGATGAAACCAGAATAAGGAGTCAGTAAGCCCCCAGTATGTTCAAAACCAGTATGTTCAGACTTACTCTTGCCTGGCAGAGCATAAAAGGGAAAGAAAAATAAACAGTGATCAAAAGCAGTGGTTGATTGACTGTTCAAAGATAGTAATTTTTGTATTTTATCTGTACCTGTCTTACTTAAGGCTATGCTCTTACCTATAAACTGACTCTGATCTTTGGTAATTACTCATTTATAAAAGGTAAAGATTCTTATATAAACAGATATAATACATTGGTAATAAAAATAAACTGAATTAGGAAAGGGACAAAGATGGAGCAAATTGTTATGTAGCAAGGGGATGAAAAGGAAAAATAATAGAGTGGAAAAGGGAGTATATAGAACGCCCATTCCAGGCCTTGATTTACTAGTAATTCATTGCATATCTATTTATTTATTTGTGAAATGAAGATAAGAGAATTGTTGGTGTCAAATGGGAAACAGTATTTGTAAAACATCTGGAAAGAATAAGAAACCAAACATAACCAAGACACCAGTACAACGAGGAAGGCGAATAAAGGCCAAAAATTAAAAATGCAAAAGCTATGAAAGCAGTGAGCAAACATTGTATACCATTCTGGTTGTTTTAGAGGATTTATCTCAATGTTAGGCCATTTGTCATAGGGGATCAACAAAACCTCTACATGCTGGGGTCCAATCCTGGGAAGAAGTCTGGTTGTATCAAGATACTTTGCATCATCGGTGGTGGTTTCCTCTGGCCCTCTAGTTAGGGCAGCTTAAATTCATTTTGGTCATGGCTTTTAGCTTAAAGCATATAAGCAGACATGAAGATAGATTAAGCTCCAGAACCCCAATCCCATGTGATTTTCATATGATCACAAAAAAAAATACCTAAACGTTATATCCAAACAAGACTGTTATAAGATGCTTCTTTTGAAGGGTCTTTCCTGCATTTTATTCATTTATTTTTTAAGTAAAAATTTATCTATATGATACTTAAAAATTATATTGAAAGAAAAATTAGATAATAGCTATTAAGAACAATTTTTCTTTCAAAGAAGAATGGAAAGATGGACATTTGATAGCCATTCTCAGTCAATGGAAGCATTTATGTATCACTAATAGTTTTATCACCAGCCACCTTCCTCTTGTATTGTCTATTGCTCCATAGATTGTTATAACCAGAACTTGGAATATCAGATCTTGTTTTAACTATATTCAAACTATTTTAATCTCCTCTTGGGTAAAATACGGCTGCACTTGGACTATCAGAATAGAATAGTAACATAAGAGTAAAGAGATAACTCTTTATGTGTTGAAAAAACAAGTGCTTTTTCACCTTGTAATATTTTCCATGGCACTTCCAAAGCATCTTTCCAACTTTTGTTTTATCATTGCAATAAAAAAAGAAGAAAATCACTCCAACTTTCCCAAGATACAGAGAGAATAGCTCTGATTTCATTAATACAGTGACAAGAACCTATTACATTGTGAAACTCTTATAAAGCACGTGGTATTTGCTTCTACTGCAGATGACCATTTGCAACCCTTATCTGAAAGGCCCGCTGGGTACATGAAAGTCACATCACGAATGAAAGAGATGCCAGGGGGGCTATCGATCCAAAAAATAATAATATGTTTGGCCATGAAATCAAACTGGAAGATTAGATATTAAAGTGGATAAAATAACACTGTTTATAAGGATATAGCTGATTTTTTAGTTTAGCGTTTAAAGGAGTGGATCAAAAGGAAGTTGGTTGAATCCTTTCCTGTTGTGCTACCTCCTTAAAGTGAAAGTTTCATCTGTTTGGGGGGGATTAGTGGGTTCCAAATTCTTAAACACAGTGATGTGTGCCTTGTGCTGCACTAGCTACAGCTTCTTCCTATGACACCTTGGCTATAACATGAGACTTCTTTGAGGACATTATATTAGACAACCAGTTATTAGACCAGTTGGCCAGTTATTTTTTATTCATTTAATTATTAAACTTTGAAAGGAGTCTACATACCAGGTACTGCCCTATGTGCTTTTTAAGCTACAGCTACTGAGGCTGCTTTATATTTCTCAAAGGAGAGGGCTTTGCCAGGTGCTTAGAAATATCACTAAAGAGAATATAGATAAAGTTCTGGACAATTACATCTTATTTCTGTCCCCTAGAATAAGATTCTCTTGACCTTGAGGGTGAGCAAAGACAAACTCAATGAACAAAAATATCATCCTTAAAATGTGTATCCTTCTTGCCTCCACCCCTCAAATTCACATGTTGAATCCTTAATCTGCAGTCCCTCAAAATGTGACTGTATTTGGAGACTAGGTTGTTAAAGAGGTGATTAAGGTAAGATTAGGTAATGTGGGCCCAAATCCTATACGACTTGCATCCTTATAGTAAGAGATTAGGATACTAATGGAGGAAAGACCGTGTGTAGGCACTGGAGAAAACTGGCCATCTACAAGCCAAGGAAAGGGCCTTAACAAAAAATCAACCTGCTGATAGGTTGATTTTAATCTCAGCCTTCTAGCTTCAAGAACTGTGAGGAAACAAATTTTTGCTGTTTAGATCCCCCAACCTGTGGCACTTTGTTTTGACACCCCAAGCAGACTATTATAATACAATGCCCAAAGGTTTTTAACAGAGACAATGTCACATTCCTGGATCATACCTAAATATTTTCTCAACATAAGGAGTAAAAAAATACAGTGAACAATAGAGATAGCTGCTTAGATAATTTCATTTGAATAAAAATAATTGCCTATATTCAGAGAAAGGATTTGAAGCTGGAATTAGTTGGAAAATTTCTCGCTATTCAGGCTCTACAAACATGCAGAATGCTCTCTAGTGTAGCATCCAGACAAAGAATAAAATCATGATTGCCATTTTCTTACTCATTCTTTTTTCTATATCCTACTTCTAGAGTACATATATTTCACTTTGTCTGTAGCCTGGGACTCAAAGTAGCAGACAACATTTAAAACTTTCCCAGGGAAGCCTCAGTGCAAGCCAAAATACTGCCTATACCCGCGAAATCTATCAAAGAGGAAGGAGAAACATAGTTTGAAATGTGAAACTTTGGTACTCCCAAATCAAAGAGTTTTATTCCTTACAATTTATCATCATAACCGTCAGGAAGCTATCAAGAGTCTGATGTTTGCAAATGGTTACTTTAAGAGGAGATAGTTGAAGCTATGTCCAGAATGCATGGTTCTACCACTTGGTCTACAAAATCCAGTTTTGTGTGTGTTCCTTGAAGTAGGAAAGAGGAAGAAAGCAAGAAAATAACCAGAAATTTTCTAAGATACTAAAACTTAAAAGAAAAGAAAAAAAAATCCTTTATTTCCTAGTATCTGCTGGGGTCTTTTGGCAAGCCATGTTGACATGCGTTCTGTGTACTTCATGTTGTGTGTATGTATTTGGAAAACATCTGAGAAGCTCAAGGCATGCAAAATGTCATAGGATAGTATGAAATATCTTTAATTACTCTCTTTGAAGGAGGTAGTCTTCTACTATATTCGGTACAGGAACTGAGTCACGATCAGAATGTTGTATTTTCATTTCTCCTCAGATTTCATTTGAATGTAAATAATAACATAATAAATAGGTACAACTGAAACTTGTGAGGCAAGCACCACAGATGGAAAGTATAAAAAATGTGTCATTGCTTTGTGTATTTTTAATTTATAATGGCATAACATAAAACATCTCATCGTCACAAGTTCATGCATCATGCTATATTACAAAATGATGCTATTGACATTTGTTTCTCTCCAGGCTTTTAGATATTTTTGCATCTGAAAAGAGGTAGTCCTGTTCAGATACATCAACAACAACAGAAGATGAACTGACTTTTCTTTAAGTGAGGATCATAAAAAAAATTGATGTATTTCATGGTACCAATTTATATTTCTTGAATTCCTTTCTTACCCAGCGCCTCCAACTCTGTTCTAATTTCCATTCAATCAAAGGCTTTTTGTACTCTATAGACACCATACACAATGGTTCTTTTTATTTGACCATCTCCTCCAAACAGATTCTGAATTTGCTTGAATTCCATGGATGATTTCATACATTACATCCTCCAAAGGGTAGAGAATCCGTAGGATTAAATTTCAACAAAGTCATTTTTGAAAGCTTGTTTCATATTGACTCTACCTTTCAATACCATTGCTATCTGTTCTCTTAAAGTTATACTACACATGTAAGTTTCAAGCAGAAGCTCAGGTTAAAACGTATCTCATAATGATATCTAGGAAATAAATAAAACTAAGTCCTATAAAGGCCCATGTACAGATAATATGTCTGTTGTAGGTAGGTGGTCCCTACATAAAGGTTACTTAACATTCTGATTTCTTCACTTGTCAAAGGAGAATTCCTAATTTTGTGAGAATTAAGTGAGCTTGTACATGAAAAGAAGCTAGTACTAGAAAATTTATGTGTATGGGTGGTGCCTGTGGCTCAAAGTTGTAGGACACCGGCCCCATATGCCAGAGGTGGTGGGTTCAAACCCAGCCCAGGCCAAAACTGCAAAAAAAAATAAAAAAAAGAAAGAAAATTTATGTGTACATAATATTTTTAGTCAACTAGGCTTTGGCAAATATTTCAAGAATCAAATATAATTTATGGTTTTATTATTCCCCTTACTATATTATTAATATATGTGGTGTTAGAAATAGTAACATTCAACAGAATAAGGACTTGGATTTTTGCTAACTTAGAAATCTTCTGTTTAGAAATATTATTTCCTCAGGAAAATAGAAATAAAAGATAAACAACACTGGTAGATTAAAACATTTCTACTCTCACTTAAAACCATTTTATTCAAAAAATTAGACATCTATTAGTTATCAGTTAAAGATAACCAAAATGAAGAGATGTCTAGGAATTATTGATAAGAATATTTTTCTACATAAATTATATCACAGATTATTGATAAAAATATTTTTCTACAAAAATTAAATCAGTCTGATTTACAAGAGTAGCAAATTTTCTACTTCACATTACAAGAATAGCCAAAGCTCTATAAAAATATATAAAATAAAATTTGGGAGATTTATAAATCTTACAACTACTTACACAAAATAAAGCAGATTAGCTAGGTCTCTGTGCATCAGTTTGTTGAAACTACAGAATAGCATCATCATCCTTCTTTTCTCTGAGCCTAAACCTACCTGTGGCACCAACTTCTGTCTTTCTGTGTATGGTTCTCAATGCCTGGCTATCTACACTATTAATGTCAACTCTTGTCTACGTTTGGTTTCATTTCAAGTCTTGCTTACTGTATTTCTAATGCTAGTTTGATAATCCCATCACTCCTAAGGCATAGCTACTTAATTTAACCATAATTCTTTATTCAAAGTTTTCTCTTGTAGCTCTCCTTCAAGAAATTTGTTCTTTTTTTATGTTTGTATCCCCAGTGCTTAGCCTAGTGCCTGACATACTCCTTTTTATTAGTTATGAATAATCTGTATTGCCTAACCTATCAAATTTTAACCTCATTTGATAGTAAAGTCTATTTTATAACATAATACCAATGGTGATGATAATCCATGTATGTACACACACGCTAACTTCTGTATTCTCTTTCTAAACCCCTATCCATATTGCAGACATAAGTGGGTTATTCATATACTCATTCACTTACTTAGAGAATATTTATTGAACTCAAATTTTTTACTCAGTATGTTATAGCTGTTAGGGTAAAAAAATGCTTAAAAAATCTAGCTTCTATACTGAAAGATTCTGCAGTACACAATAAATTCAGACGAATAAAAGCAATTATAACAGGGCATGATAGATGTTATTATGTAACCTTGGGTAGACTGCTGTGGGGACACACACAATCAATATCTATCTTCATCTGAACAGTGCTCCAAAGAGGCATCCCAGATAAAGTGTCATATAATAAATACCTGATGAGTGGGGAAAGGGACCAGGGTGGTATGGGAGCTGGGTGGAAGGGAGGAAAGAGCTATATGAAGAAAAGTGCAACTTGAAGTAACAGTCATGCCAAGGATCAAAGAAATGATGAATTTGGGAAGCCACAAATTGTTGGAGAGAACAGAATCACAGCGTCTATATCTTAGGGTTTTGAGAAGAGAAAGGAAGGCAGAGGGTGGAGCACGAAGACCCTTATTACTAAAATAATCTAGATGACTCTAAGCAGGGGAGTGACATTGTAGAAAGGTGCTCTGGTACCAGTATGAGTCAGAGTGAGGGTATGGAAGAGAGGTGGTATGTTCAAGAAACACAATGAGCAAAGAGCTCTGTTGAGAGGCTCTGGTGTGTTAAAATACTGCATATTCACCATGGAAAAAATGGTTTTTGAACAAAATCTGTTAGTAAGAGAGAAATGTTCAGGTGTATGCATAATACCATTACAGAGCAGAGAAAGAAGTCCAGAAAATTGATGGTTAGCACATACAGAGAAGTGGAGTTCAGAAGTCAGTTACTGTGGATCACAAATATTTTAAGTTCAGGCAAGTCAAAATATTCTATTTTCCTGAAGTTTATAAAGACCTGCTGGTAGTTTGAAAATGAGAATCCATTTGGATTATCTGACCAGAGATAAGACTTCAATGCTGTTTTAGTATCATGCACTACTTTACTGACTCTACAAAAGAGAATTACAATTAATTGGATTATGTTGGTCTCCGCATGCTGATTTGCAAGAAAAGAAAGTATAAAAGTGTGACTATTGCTAACAGGTCATATCTATTATCAACCATGGGATTTGCTTTTTTACTTGCCAATAAGATTAATTTCTTCTTAATAATCTTCCAATTTTAAGTCATTTTAATTATTGAGTTTAGGAAATTCAAAGGAAAAGGCAAACCTACTTTCAATGTATTATTAATAATTGACCTCATTTTTATTCATCTTTATGATGAGGAAAAAAGATGGATGGCTTGTTTATTGTTTAGAAGATTTTTACTTCCTTAAGATCCTTTTGCCATCTTTCCTCATCTCAATTTAATTAAACTTTTTTTTAAAACTAGATTTCTATAAAGTGCGAAGCCAGGGGCTATGTTTCTGGGGATTCACAATTATTTAGTCTCTGTTTTTAAGGAATTTAATGTCTAGATAAGGAGATAGGCCTGTCAACTGTAAACATCATTATGTGGCTAAGTGAAGCATTGCATTAAAGGTACAAACTACTAGATAAGATAATGATAGATGAGACTTCTCAGGCACTGTTCTAAACGCTTCACGTGTAGTAATCCATTTCATCTTCACATCAGCATATGCTGTAGGTACCATTATTAGTTCAGTTTTACTTATGGGGAAACAGAGGTCCAGAAATGAAGCAATTTGTCTGAGTTTGCTCAAATATTTGGTGGCAGAGTCTAAATAATCTGTCTCCACTTGAAAGCTTAATCACTTGGCCAGCACAAAGTATGTAATGGGTCAACTGGCTGATGAAACTTCTCACAGGTAGTGTCCATATGGAGTGCATAGGACTTTGGTAGACTGAGATGGGTGAAGAAGAATGTACAAAGCCAATATTTTTCAAATGTGATGCCAGGTCTTTGTTTTAAATGCAAATTATTAAGTCCTACCACTGATGTAACTGAATCAGAATCTCTGGGGTGCAACTAGAAACCTGTGATTTAACAAGTCCTTCAGGTGATTCTGATGTATGTTAAAGTCTGAGAACCACTGTTACAGCAAAGAGATATGAAATGGATCAAAGTTGGATACTGGCATGAAATCTGTTCTGGTTAGTGCAAACATAATGAGAACTCAGCTTGTAAGTCAGGGAAAGGCCTTAACTGCTATGCTAAGAGATTAGATGTTTTCCTTTAGATATGAGACAATCATCAAAAGTTTGAGCAGGGAAATAATATCCAAACTGTATTTTATGAAGATAAATATGCTGGAAATAGAATAATGCATTCGAGAGACGAGAAGGTAAGGAGATGCAGTTTAGTAAGGAGGTTATGGCAATGGCCCAACAAGAAGCTATGAAGCCCAGAAGTAGCATTGGTAGGAATGCAAAGGAAAAGCTGAGTATGTGAGGCCTTGAATTTAATGAATTTAGGAATGTTAAATGGAAAAAGGATCAAGTCAAACTATTGTTTGTAGCTAGCAGAATATTGATGCACTGATGCAATTATCTAATATAGGATGCTTAAAAACAGTAGCTAGAATCTTTAATTTGTTCAATTTGTTTTTGATAAGAAGATGCCAGGGATAATGAGTTTGTTTTGGGGATGCTACTGACACTTTCATGTAGTGATGTCAAGCAGACAATTAGAATTTGGACTATGGAATTCAGTAAAATGATAAAGATTGAATAGGTATATTTGAGAATTATCAGCATAGAAGTGAAGGTTGAGTAATAATAATGGCAATAATGATAACAACAACAACAACAACAACAGAAACCTTTAACTTAGCATCTGTCACATGCTAGTTTCTGTTTTGGGCACTTTACCCACATGATCTTATGTAACTTTCATAGTAACCAAGCAAAGGCAGTTGTTATTCACACAATGTATAGGTGAGGACCTCAAGACTGAAGTAATTAAATAACTTGCTCAAATTCATTCAGCAAGTTAGTGAAGGCTAATTATTTAAGATAATTTATCTTATAAATTATCTTAAAGATTTAAGATAATTATCAATTATCTTAAATAATTTTGCAATGTATTTTGCAAAACTAACCCAGTGAGGTAGGAAAATAGTCATATAGAAATATAGGGCTAGAAGACAGAAAGGATCATTCAAATTTGTGTCCTGGCTTGGTGCCTGTAGCCAAGTGGTTAGGGCACTGGCCACATACACCAGAGCTAGTGGGTTCAAACCCAACCCGGGCCTACTAAACGACAATGACAACTACAACAAAATAATGGCTGGGCGTTGTGGCGGGCATCTGTAGTCCCAGCTACTTGGGAGGCTGAGGCAAGAGAATCGCTTAAGCCCAAGAGTGTAAGGCTGCTGTGAGCTGTGATGCCATAGCACTCTATTGAGGGTGACATAGTGAGACTCAGTCTCAAAAAAACAAACAAAAAAAAAACAAATTTGTGTCCTGGAAGTGAGGATCTAATTACTTTCACATGATGTTGATAAACAAACAGCTCTAGACTATGATATTAAAAAAAAATCTAAGAAACAACATGGATTCTTGAATTTGCGATTTATTTCCAGTGATCAGCATCCAAAACGTCAGCTTGTTTAACAAGGTAAATTCCACTCCAGTCTATAGTCTTGTCTATAAGGAGCAGCATTAGCTTTAGGTAACTGAACAGGTCACACTTTGCGATGCAGATCATCTGAGCTGAAGAACACAGCTCATTGTTAACCCAAGCTCTTTGATGTATTGTTAATTACACATAATAATAATTACTATAGTGTAAATTTTATGGGGTAAAACACACCTAAAGTTGAGAGAAATGAAACACATGGATTGATTCTTGTTTCCCAGGTTCAATGGTTGTGTGTACACAACAAGTTGGTAGTTTGCAATCTAAATGGAAACTTCTTTGGTCAAGAACAGATTTATAACTCTCCGTTCTGATCCAAAATGTTTTGGAAGGCAGTTCAAAATGATGGATCTTGGTTAAAGCATAAAATGATCTTAGATACACTGTATGCTAATTTTCTAAAAATCTAAATTACATTTCCTTTAATGAACAGCATTATTTTAAAGTGGTAGAATGGCTGTAGGTTCCTTTGAATATGTGATAAAGCACTTGAATATACTTCCATTTTTCATATTTACAGATTGTATTTATATGCTAAACATACCTTTGTTGCATATTTTAAAGACCAAGTTTTCTAATTCCATCATAGCCTACTTCATGGCTACTAACTGCCATTTAATGTTAAAATTCAACCTCACTCAGACCTGATTATCTGCTCCTGTTAAATTGATATACTCACTACTCCCAAGCAAGGACTGTGCCTTATAACCTTCATATTTTGATTTTAGCTCATTCATGACCTAAACTACCATACCCATTCACCTCTTCAGACCCACCAAATCTTTAAAGCCCAAAGGAAGCCTTTACAACTCAAGAGATCATGCCAAGAACAATATACATGTATTTTTCCTTGATATCACTTTCCTTTGAACATGAACATTTATTGTCCATGGAACTTACTTGGGGATTAAGCATTAACAATCATGGCATCCTGGCATTGTCCCCTTCTGCCCCCATCCTTTCTGCAGCCATTGCCTATTGGCCCATTCACTCTGGAAGCCTTTGGCAGGGGAAGCGTGGGGCATAGTGCGGCTAGGTCAAATCCTGGGTACCAACCAAGATAGTGCAGGTGGAGAATGGATGTAGGCTATGGAGGTAAACAGAAAAAGTACAAGCATAGAAATCCTGTATTCTTTCAGTTGAAACCTGGAAGTCCAGTTGCCCAGAGAAATATTTCCAAATCTCAAAATAACTTGGGTTTGGATTTTGTGAACAGTTTTTGGATGAGTATGGGAGGGACAAAAAGCTTTTGTGTAAGGCCATCCCCAACTTTCTTAATCCCATAAAGAGACACATGTACATACATTTACTTCAATGTGTAATTATTGACATAAACACAGCTGCTCTCTATGTTAAAGAAACATTAAACTCACAAAAGCATGGAAATTCCTGCTTAGAGTGCCTACTCCATTCTTAACATGCCTTGTTGTGCCCAGATGCTGCATGTATTTTGTACCGTTTAAAAGGTTGATGTACAAAAGTGAAAAGGTGGTAAAAAATTTAACTAGAGAGAAAATTGAGCCAGTAAAATTGTCCTATCTTAAATTTTATTATGCACTAATTTCCATAATGCCTAGGCACAACAAAAAAAATTAAGAATTAAAGAAGAGACAATTTAACTGTGGATTTCCAAATTTGGGGGCAGGAAAGTTACACATGTAAAGATACACAAGACACGTACAGCCAAAACAGAAGAATACTGAAATCGTGTAGTTTATGTTAAACTTAAAATAAATAGAGATTTACACTTCCCTTTAGATCCAGAAATACATGAAAACTTGCAAGGCAGCCCACAACAAAGCAATTGACAAGAAAGATAGCATCTGCTTTTCTGTCTATTCAAGCTGAAGTTTTTCATTCTAAATGCAAGCAATGCTTCCCAAGTTAACATAATTAACTCATGACAATCCTGAAACATCATAATATAAGATACAGATGGAAATTCAAAGCTTTAAAAATGTCAGCTAACTGCATCAGGATTATCACGTTTTTTAAGTGAACAAACCATAATGCTAATTAAAACAGGTGTTTTTATTTCAAACCCTTTTGCGTGTTATGAAATTACAACCAGGGTTATTTATTTATTAGTCTGCTGTGAAACATACATCTTAGAAAAAAGGGGTTCTGTGAACACAACAAAGTACAAAGATAAAAAGAATGACACTCAGCACTGCTTTCTGACACAATAGAGGACCAGTCATTCAATTAGTTAGTAATTTCCATGTGACTACTTGACAGAATCTACTAATTGTTAATCTTCCACTAACTATTGCTTTACATAATTAATTATATTCAAATAAAAACAACAAAGACATGTGGGCCAGTTGCCCTTTTGAGAATGTTTTTTTCACAAACTGGTTCTGCTTACTGACAATATTTTTAGTATAAAAAGATATTAATCTCACAGGAGAAAACACATAAAATGTTAGCATATTCTGTCTCTTACCTTGCTTATAAAGCACAACTCTCCAACCCCCCTACCAAGGACAATTACAGAAACAACAAGGGAAAAAACCCAAAGCTATGACTGCTTTTCACAAATCCACCCTAGAAGCAGTTCATAACAGCCAAAGTCTTTGAGTTGGAATCCTTCATGTTAATTTAGAATTGCATAAAATTCAAAGTAACCCATCCAGAGGTCAAGCATCATTCATCATGAGTTGAAGTGACATTTTCAACCTTTCATATGGCAGCTGCTAAGAAGGGAGGGGCAAAGGTATTCTTTGGAAGGAAAAAAAAAGGGACCAGAACACAATCCTTGCTCTATCCACAGAAGGGAAAACAAGGTGCCTCTATGTCAGCGTGATAATATGCTTACATTTGGTGATGTCATTCTTCCCTAACCCCAGAGTCAATGAGCGCATGGCAGCTGCATTCCTCCACTTAGGAGTTCTGGTGGAGATCTGTATTAACCATTTTAGATGTAAATGAATTCCTTCAGTTGGGTGGAGAACATGGCTTTGTGAGCTGAAATGATGATTTATATCCAAATCCTATCTTGTTTTTGAGAGATTGCAACTTGTTAACAAGGCTGCCCTTGTTCTTGTGGCATCCTCCAGGCATAAAATATTCTGGGAAGCTGAGTATGATCACTTTTGAAACCACAAAACAGCATTCCAAGACTTTGCAACAAACACACTGGCCAAATTAGGACCTTGAAACTCCGCAGTTCACAAATGAAAGATCTCTCTTTCTTTTTTGCGGGATGCCTGTTTTTCTCTGAAATATTAAGTCAGGATAGGAAATGGGATCGATTAAAATGAAAAAGTAATCAGGCAAAAAACAGGTAGCCAATATTTATCTAATAAATGACTAAAAGTTCACTGGGCTTTTGATAATGCATAGATGTTTGCAAATTCCTAAGACATCTCTTGGTTCTAAAGGATCAAGCTTATTTGCTGTAAGAAGCACAGTTTCTCTGGAAAATGTTCTAATCCAAAGATAAGTATTATAAAATATAGCAAGGAGAGAAGTGAGATCTGGAGTTTTCTGCTAAGTGAGACTCTAGTGTCTCTTTAAGTTGTCGTCCTTACTCTGTCCCACCTGAAAATAGTACAGCTTTGGTTAAGTCTCTCCTCCCAAGTTAGAGCACTGTGATTGAAATGGATCTGTAGTAATTACTTACAGAAATTACTTACAAAATTACTTCAGAAAATTTGGTTCTCTATGTTGCAAAAATTAAAACTAAAAATGATTGACATTTCGTTGGGGGAAAAGAAAGTAATTTCAAGGAATCCTCTACATTGATGGCTGATACAGATTTATGTATATAGTTATAAGTCTGTTGCATTATGTCAAAACTAATATAATTTGACATTTTCATCTGTAATGATTTTCCAAATAGTATTTAAACCTCCCCATTCCCTATTCTTGGCTGGGATCATACCCATTGAAAAGAGGCAAGTGAAGTAAATAATGACACTGTGAGTGAGGCAGGTGAGATCACAGGTTTTTTTGCTCCTTACACATATGGTCAGAGCCTGCATTGGTCCAATTTTCAGACTTGACCCTGAGGAAAGTGTACACCTTTTACTTACATCAAAACCATATGGGATTTTTGGCATTAGAAATTTCTTTTCAAAGTATGCTTTAAGTCTGCATGTGGATGACTCATATGCAAGCTGACAAAAAATAGAAGTTGTCCGAACACAGTGGTTCAAATCAGGATTGTTATAAATTGCTAATGTCTTTTCTTTTTCATTTTTAACTGCTTTGATATGGGTTGAGTGCACACAGAGATCAAACTGGGATGTGAAAATGTAATTATTAGTAGTTGGATAATTTAAGAAATTATTTTCACTAAGCTACTAGACAAATGGAAGTAAATGTAATAGATTGTGTTGATCTATTAAACGCCTATACGTTAAGTGCATCACATAACATACCTCTCACATTCACTATCTTATTTAATAATCACAACAATCTGGGAAAATTTAGTAGTTGGTATTCTCCACATTTTATAAGATAAGAAATGGAGATTCAATGAAATAACTAATCAAACATTGTAAATAGAAGAGTCAAGAAAGGCTTGAGTCAACTATTCTTGAAACAAAGCTTTGAGTCAACTACGTTTGTATTATAACATTGTTAATGCTATTTAAATCAGCTTTCCATTTTAATTTATAAAATGTATGTTGAACTATGAAGAAAGCATCCAGGGATAAAAACACATGTCTTGTTTATGATCCTCAGTTCCAAGTACCTCGTTGTGAGGTGCTATGACTTGCACTCCTAGGAATTCCTTGTTTCTGTGCAGGAACAATTCTTTACTTAAATATATAAAGTGCTAATTATGTGCCAGTTCCAACAGCAGAGAATGCCACCTAAAATGTTCTTCCTGTGAGAGTTCAGCTGTGGTGCCAAGGTGGACTGAGCGAGGAGCTTTGTCAGAAGCCCTCCTTTAAGTCTCTGCCCTTTTCCCGAATCCCCAGCTCCGTTGCTAGGTTGTGGTGAGCATCTCTCTATTAAGAAAATATAGGCGGAAACAAACTATAAAACTGCAAAATATTATACTTCCTAAGGCATTATCATTACTCCAATCTTTAATTCACCAGAATAAAACTTCACAGAATAGAACATTTAGGAGAAAGCACAGAGTTTTCAAGACACGTGCCATGTATTTAAGAATTAAAGTTGTCTGAATGACATTATTTAGTTGCAGCAAATTCTATATATGTCATTTAATTTTAGTAAGACTATATAACCCACCTGTATCAAATGAATTAAATTATGGCCATCAGGACTAACATGCATGCATCATTTAGAAGGAGAATTTATTAGGGAAAATTCTCAGTTCCTTATAAAATGAAAGGGCATTTGGCATCTAAAAATTCATAGTGGCAAAATGGTAGTGATAAAATGCCTGAATTTTGTCACTGCATGATGTTTTACTGAGATAATGCAGGGGCTTGATAAACCTTGTAAGCTGAGGCAGAGTGAATCCTCTAAGTAGATTTAGAGTAATAGTGATGACTTTTCTGCTTTAGATGCTTAAAGTGTTCATGCACATATCTGACCTGGTCAGTTCATGTGATTCTATCCCAGTTAATTGAAACAGCTTGCAAGCATCCATGATAGAACATTGAAAACTTCCAATCCTATATTCTAATCTGAATTTTCAGTTAAAAGAACAAAAACAGGAGGCACAATCAGGCTCAAAAGAGTTGGTCCCTCTAACTTCTGGAATAATACTCTGCATTTGAGCCTGATATCTGTGGCTGTCTTCAGTCTAACCCTAAATGTTAAATCTTATAAACAATGCAACCACTACTTTGAGAGATTATTTTGTAGTTTAATGGATTTCATTGTCAGGAAATGGTTTTTGATATTCAGCCAAAATCAAGCTTTCCAGAAACAAGTTTTATTTGTGCATTTCCCTCCTTTAATATTTATGGCTAAAGTAGATATTTCATTTATGGGCTTCTTTTTTACAGCTTCAAATTGGTAGATGAGGAAAACAAGACGAGGAGTTTATTCTTTTTCTTTCAGAATTTCTTTTCCCCCCCTTATCTATAGCAAAGTTAACTGCTCATACTGAGGGCTACTTTTCCACTGAGAGCATGATAAATCTTTACAAGGAGAAGCAGCACAGATAGGTCGGAATATTTGAAAAGTACCTTGTAAGAGCTGCCGCTGGAAGTACACCAAACAAACCAAATCTGTAAGAAGACTACTTCAACTTCAACAGCTTTAAGATTCTTTGTATTGCCATCATTCATTGGTAACTGGGGAGTTTTTACAGCCTTTCAAATCTTAGAGTCCTTTCAATCATTAGATGCCTTAAAGGGACAGAAGGCCTTAAAATGTGCTCCCCATCTTTCTAGTTGAAAAAGATACATAGACAGAGGGGGGAAAAGTCAAACAACAATACAAAAAGCATTAATGCAGAGAACAGTGGGGTCTCTCCCTAATTTGACTTTCTCTACAGGTGGCCTGCAGCTGCTTCCAAACAGGTTACTCCATTGCCTTCCCATGAGCACTACAACAAAGTGCTATCTGTATTCACAAGAATACATTCAGTGGCATAGACTGATTCAGGTCTAAAAATAAGAAAAAAGCATTTTTCCTCCATAGCCTGAGGTAACCCTCTGCACTAGCAGAAGACAGTAGCACTCTTGTCTCCCTGGCTGTGCCTGAACATAAAGGAATCACAAACTTACTTCACATGACTCAAGGAGGCCCAGGGCCAGCAAGGAGTTGATTCATTCTATTTACATCCATGTGAGTCCCACTGACTACATACAGCAGCCAAGCAGGCAAAATCAATGAGGAATATTCTGTTTTCAATTGACTTCAAGGTAAACTATACATATAGATCTCTGAGACTGATATACCTGTTTAAATAACTATTCTATCATACTGGGAAGACTTATGCTGAAATAGGCAAGATGAGGGCATCTCTAGTTGGTTAGACTTAAAAATAATCGATTGGGCCACCTTCCCTAATCCCTTTAAGGAGAGATGCGCAATCTGTCTGTTGGTTATTAGCTGGCAATGCGACAAGAAGACAAAGAGTTGAAAAAACTGCTTGTATAGGATGGATAACATTCCTAAAACTGATTTATAATTTATGGTAATACTTAAATATGTGTTGAAATCAATTTCTGATAATATTGCTTTTTGACTAACTTTTATAAGTAAGGGGATTTGGCGTGTCTCTTTCCTTCTTTCTTTCCTCCCTCACTCCCTTCCTTTTCCCCTTCCTTCCTTCTTTTTTCACTTTGTTCTCTCCTATACTTCCCCTCTTATCTCTAAAGCATGTATTCATTTTTTTCTTTCATGGAATCTCTGCTCTTCCCCAACTCATCAGATAAATTCAGGGGCAAGAACAAAAAGAATGCTTTCTCCTCTCATTCTTGCAAAAAAACAAAACAAAGCAAAACAAAACAAAATCTGTTTCCTTCTGCCCAGGCAGTTTTTCCAGGGAGCCATCCTCTTTGAAACAAAGGTGTATTTTCACTCCCAGGCCAACCAGATCCTCTCGGAGATGTATTTAACCTCAACTGACCCCAAAAGTGTGAATCTCCACTCTTATTCTAAGTCCATGTCATATGAACAATTTTATTTTTTCAATTGTAACATTCCAGAACTGTCTTCTTTTTCAACTTTTTGATAGCTCTGCCTTTCCCCATCCAGTTAGAAAGCCATACAATGTTATTTTTGTAACGTGTACATTACAACCATTAGCAAAATCTTTTCTCTACTTTGAATATCCAGATGGTTCCAATCTCTTCCCTTATTTCTCCTTAAACCTCCACCTATATTGTTTTATGAAGATATATTATTTAAGAATATCTCATAATAACATGCTTCTGCTGATATATGCCAAAAAATAAAAAAATACTAGCTGATTTGCTTTTTGAATTCAATAAAGAGAAGAGTGGATTTAATAATGATTAATGAATGTCTTACTGTTTTATGTTATATGAAAACTTCCCCTTAAAATTCATATCTTGTAAAATGGTAAGGTAAGGATCTAGGAGTCAATGTTTATTGCTAAGTGAAGTCACATAACTGGGACTAGGGAAAAATTAACAAGTCATTCTCAAAGAGAGTCACAAACAATTGGGTGCCTATAGAAGAGAAATAGATCCATGTTAAGCTACATAACAGTTTTCTCATTTTAAGTGAGACACACTTAAGTAGCGTGCAGTTTGAAATATGGCTTTTAAGAATTAGAATGGAAAACTTAAAATCCTGCATCAGACAAAATTGTAACCACCAGATGAAATATAAAATGCTCAATTATATCCTTGTAATTTGGCTATGAAAGACCAACATTTACTAAGATAAGAGTCTCCACAGGTATAGTCACAGAGCTCACATTTTATTTATTTATTTTTCAGACAGAGCCTCAAGCTGTCACCCTGGGTAGAGTGCCATGGCATCACAGCTCACAGCAACCTCCAACTCTTGGGGTTAAGTGATTCTCTTGCCTCCCAAGTAGCTGGGACTACAGGTGCCTACCACAATGCCCGGCTATTTTTTGGTCGTAGTTGTCATTGTTGTTTGGCAGGCCCGGGCTGGATTCAAACCCGCCAGTTTTGGTGTATGTGGCTGCTGCCTTAGCTGCTTGAGCAACAGGCGCCGAGCCTACAGCTCACATTTTAAACGGTCAGGTCCCAGGTCTAGGCAGACTCCTCTCTCTTATGTTGGAAACTCTGATACTTGTTTGGTTGCTGGCTAATGCTAAATTTCAAAGTTTATGAAAATTAGCTACATCAGAGAAACAGCACTTAGCTTTTTTATTTATTACCTTTTAGTTGTTATCATATCAGTTCCTACTCTCTCTAGACAAGAAAGTTTCTAACATTAAGAGAAATGAAGATTTTGAAGAGGCACCAACAGTGCAGGCTATTACAGAAATTATAAACTTTTGAAATCAAAATAAATATAAAGATCACCACATTACAGGTGATCTCTTTATACTTTAAATGTTAAAGTATAAAGAGAAATTAAATAACATTTGGAGAGTAAATCAGATGAGTTGTTGAGGTTACTTTAGCCTCTGAAGTTCTATTATTCTAAGCCATGATGATCAGTCTGGGGACTTTCATAGCCATTCATGTTCTCCAGCCAAACTTTAACTACTGTGTTGCTTTTGTACAGAATTGGCAAACCATGGCCTGTGGGCCAAATCTTCCTTGTGACTCACACAGGTTACGTGTTGGAAAAATATGTTTGTATTTTGAATAAGTACCTTGTACTAACTGATTTTGCTGCCGGAGCTCCCAAATAGTCATATTTTAAATGCGACGTGCTTCAAGGTGTATCATTCATATAGCTGACACTTTTAAAAATGCTGTTTCTCACTGCATTTCCATAATTCTTAAAATTTATTATATGATAATAAAGATACACTACAATGAAAGATAAATATGTATTTTTACAGGTGACTTTTTTTACCTAAGATCAATAGTCAATTCACTAAAATCATCTAAAACAGTTTAGTAACTGGTACCATTGTAGACAAGTACTTTAAAGCCCAGTTTTTCTGGCAATTTATTTAATCTACTTATGAGACTGTAAGCTCCTTCAATGCACTAGATGATTTCACTGTAGTAGCTAAATGAGACAAAGTTTGTAAAAGCAATTTACGGCGGTAAAGTACTATGTAATGTGGTAGGCATGGTTGTGACACCAATCGTAGAAGTAGTGTTTAATAAATATTTGTTGGATGAATTAAATGTTGGCTCCATTCTGAACAATGATTTTAAAGAGTTTTAACTGCTCAGAAGAATATCATGCAGATGAAATATCTGATTCGAATATGAAGGCCTACTGAGTTACATATAATATGAATACTCCACTGGTTATGCAATGCTTGGAATTCCAAGTGGGAGTTTTACTCATGGAAGAAATACAGTACGTGGCCCTGTGACTAAAAGATAATAGGAACTATTGAAGATGGAGATTTTTCCACTTAGTCCTGGGCACGGAATCAAAATCTAAGTTTAACTTGGTGATATTTAAAAATGCATAACATGCAAAAGTCTGTAATCATTCTGTTTCTCAGCTAGTGAAAATAGAAGTCTACAGCATAGTATGTGTCAATTTTGAAAATATAGCCAAATCAGGCCGACAAGAAAAATTTTAAGTAAATAACTTCATCCATGTGTTTAGTACCATCCATGACTCTGTGCCAAATTCACTTCAAGTTCCCTTCTTCAGCAACTTCTTTTATAACATGTGCCTGCAGCTATTAACTATCTGAAGTGTTGATGAGGATAGGAAAGAAATTACTTTCATGGTTATGTTTTAGGGGGGCGTTTGGAATTCAACAATATGTGACAGAAACAGTTTCAGCTAGAAATAATCTGTTAAGAAAAATACCTGAATTCTAAGCAAATAGTTTAGCCATTTAAAATTCATTGAGGCAGATACACGAGATAAGAAATAGCAAAACAAAAAACGAGAGAAAAGTGATCCATGTTACCCAGTACCCAGTAGCAAGGTAAAGGGGCTAGAATATGTTAGACTGGAAATATACAATGAATTCAAACTGCATAAAAATATTGGATATTTAATTTTAGATGAAAAGCCTTTTCTGGTCCCTGAGGCATATATTTCTGGTTTTGGTAGTGATGGAGTCATTTCTTTATCATTTATTATTTGTTTCTTGTTGACAATTTTTTGTTGTATTTTAGATGCCACAATAGCCAGGAAACATTCAAATGGCCTGTATTCAAATTAACTTTTGTGAAAAATGCATTGATAGGAACTTATACATACGCACATCTTTTTCAAAGTTCACTATTCTCTGCTGGTAGGAAAACTATGCAGGCTGTCATCTATGTGCAGCAACAATACTACTCCAATGTCCATGGTTATTAAAATGTTTTGTTCTTCTTTTTCCATTTTTTTTTTTTTTTTTTTTACTAAATCATGCTGTGTACATTAATGCAATTGTGGGGTACAATGTGCTGGTTTTATATACAATTTGAAATATTTTCATCATACAGTTTAACATAGTCTTCACAGCATATTCTTATTGTGTTAAGACATTTGTATTCTACATTTAGTAAATTTCACATGTACCCTTGTAAGATGCACCGTAGGTGTGGTCCCACCAATCACTCTCCCTCCACGCATGGCCCCCCTCCCCTGCCCTCCTCTCCATATCCCCTTTCCCCATATTCTAGGGCTATAATTGGGATGAAAGCTATAACTTGGTTTCATTGTAGGGCTGAGTACATTGGATACTTTTTCTTCCATTCTTGAGATACTTTGCTAAGAAGAATATGTTCCAGCTTCATCCATGTAAACATGAAAGAGGTAAAGTCCCCATCTTTTTTTAAGGCTGCATAATATTCCATGGTGTACACATACCACAATTTATTAATCCATTCGTGGGTCAATGGGCACTTGAGCTTCTTTCATGACTTAGCAATTATGAATTGGGCTGCAATAAACATTATGGTACAAATATCTTTGTTATAATATGATTTTTGGTCTTCTGGATAAATACCTAGTAGAGGTATTGTAGGATCAAATGGCAGGTCTATTTTTAGATCTCCAAGTGTTCTCCAAACATCTTTCCAAAAGGAACATATTAGTTTGCATTTCCACCAGTAGTGTAGAAGTGTTCTCTTTTCTCCACATCCACGCCAACATCTCTGGTTTTGGGATTTTGTGATGTGGGCTAATCTTATTGGAGTTAAATGATATCTCAAAGTAGTTTTAATTTACATTTCTCTGATGATTAAGGATGATGAACATTTTTTCATGTGTCTGTAGGCTGTACGCCTGCCTTCTTCAGAGAAGTTTCTCTTCAAGTCCCTTGCCCAGCCTGAGATGGGATCACTTGTTCTTTTCTTGCTAATACGTTTGAGTTCTCTGTGGATTATGGTTATTAAACCTTTGTCGGAGACATAACCTGCAAATATTTTCTCCCATTCTGAGGGCTGTATTCTTGCTTTACTGACTGTGTTCTTGGCTATACAGAAGCTTTTTAGTTTGGTCAGGTCCCAGTAATGTATTTTTGGTGTTGCTTCAATTGCCTGGGGGGGGGGTCCTCCTCATAAAATATTCACCCAGGACGATTTCTTCAAGTGTTTTCCCTGCACACTTTCTTCCAGTATTTTTATAGTTTTATGTCTTAAGTTTAAATCTTTAATCCAGTGAG
Source organism: Nycticebus coucang (assembly GCF_027406575.1). Taxonomy (NCBI): domain Eukaryota; kingdom Metazoa; phylum Chordata; class Mammalia; order Primates; family Lorisidae; genus Nycticebus; species Nycticebus coucang. Next base: position 38,012,935 of record NC_069786.1, on the reverse strand, counting down.
AGTCTATCTTAGTTAATGGTGAGAGGTGAGGGTCCACTTTCAGTCTCCTACAGGTCACCAGTCAGTTCACCCAGCACCATTTGTTAAATAGGGAATCTTTTCCCCATTGAATGTTCTTAATTGGCTTGTCAAAGATCAAATAATAGCTGGGTTCATCTCTTGGTTCTCTATTCTGTTCCACACATCTACTTCTCTGTTTTTGTGCCAGTACCATGCTGTTTGGATCACTATCAACTTATAGTATAATCTGAGGTCTGGTAGTGTGATTCCTCCTGCTTTGTTTTTATTTCTGAATAATGTCTTGGCTATTCGAGGTTTTTTTTGATTCCATATAAAACGACATATTATTTTTTTTCAAGATCTTTAAAGTATGACAGCAGAGCTTTAATAGGGATTGCATTAAAATTGTATATTGCTTTGGGTAGTATGGACATTTTAACAATGTTGATTCTTTCCAGCCATGAGTATGGTATGTTTTGCCATTTGTTAACATCTTCAGCTATTTCTTTTCTTGGAGTTTCATAGGGACCTTTCACATCCTTTGTTAGGTAAACTCCCGAATATTTCATCTTCTTTGGCACTACTATGAATGGAATAGAGTCCTTGACTGTTTTTCAGCATGGCTATTATTGGTATATATAAAGGCTACAGATTTATGAGTGTTGATTTTGTACACTGAGATGCTGCTGTATTCCTTGATCACTTCTAAGAGTTTTATAGTAGAATCCCTGGTGTTTTCCAGATATGCAATCATATCATTTGCGAAGAGTGAAAGTTTGATCTCTTCTGTGGTATCCTATGTGGATACCCTTGATCACCTTTTCTTGCCTAATTGCGATGGGTAAGACTTCCATTATAATGTTAAAAAGCAGTGGAGACAATGGGCAACCTTGCCTTGGTTCCTGATCTGAGTGGAAATGATTTCAGTTTTACTACATTCAATACAATATTGGCTAGCTGTGGGTTTGCTGTAGATGGCTTCTCTAAGTTTAAGAAATGTCCATTCTATACCCATTTTCTCAAGTGTTCTGATCATGAAAGGATGCTGGATATTATCAAAAGCTTTTTCTGCATCAATTGAGAGAATTATATGGTCTTTGTTTTTTAATTTGATTATGTGATGAATTATATTTATATATTTATGTATATTGAACCAGCCTTAAGACCTTGGGATAAAACCCACTTGGTCATGGTATATATTTTGTTTGATGTGTTGCTGGATTCTGTTTGCTATGATCTTGGTGAATATTTTTGCATCAATATTCATTAGTGATATTGGTCTATAATTTTCTTTTCTTGTTGGGTCTTTTCCTGGTTTGGAGATCAAGGTGTTGTTCGCTTCATAGAATGTGTTGGGTAGTATTCCTTCTTTTTCTATATTTTGGAAAAGGTTGAGTAACATAGGTACTCGTTCCTCTTTAAAGGTTTGGTAGAATTCTGACGTGAAGCCATCTGGTCCCGGGCTTTTCTTTTTAGGGATATTTTGTATAGTTGATGCTATTTCAGAACTTGATATAGGACTATTCAACATTTTCACTTCATCCTGGCTAAGTCTAGGAAGGTGGCATGCTTTCAAGTATTGGTCTATTTCCTTCAGATTTTTGTATTTCTGAGAATAAAATTTCTTGTAATATTCATTAAGGATTTTTTGTATTTCTGAGGAGTCTGTTGTTATTTTGTCTTTACCATTTCTGATTGATGACATTATAGAGATTTTACTCTTTTTTTCCTGGTTAGGTTAGCCCTAGGTCTATCTATTTTATTGACCTTTTCAAAAAACCAACGTTTTGATTTATTGATCTGTTGAATAATCCTTTTGTTTTCAATTGCATTTAATTCTGCTCTAATTTTGGTTATTTTTTTTTCTTCTGGTGGGTTTGGGGTTGGAATGTTCTTCCTTTTCCAGTTGCTTGAGATTTCCCATTAAGTTGTTAACTTCTTCTCTTTCCATTGTCTTGAGGAAGTCTTGCAGTGCTATAAATTTCCCTCTTAGGACTGCCTCTGCCGTATCGCAGAGGTTCTGATAATTCATGTCTTCATTGTCATTTTGTTCCAAACATTTGGCAATTTCCTTCTTAATTCTCGTCTATGACCCAGCTATCATTCAGCATAAGGTTATTTAGTTTCCATGTTTTTGTATGAGTATGAAGATTCCTGTTGTTATTGAGTTCAACTTTTATTCCAGGATGGTCTGAGAAGATGCAAGGAATAATTTCTATTCTTTTAAATTTGCTGAGGTTAGACTTGTGACCTAAGATGTGATCAATTTTGGAGTATGTTCTGTGGGCTGATGAGAAGAATGTGTATTTTGTTTTGCTAGGATGAAATGTACCGTAGACGTCTGTGAAATCCAACTGTTGAATGGTTAAGTTTAAGTCTAAAATTTCGTTGCTTAGCTTCTTATTGGAGGATCTATCCAACACTGCCAAAGCAGTGTTAAAATTTCTGACTATTGTGGTGCTGGGGGAAATCAAGTTGCTCATGTCTGTTAGAGTCTCTCTTATATATTAAGGTGAATTCTGGTTGGGTGCAAAAATGTTAATAATTGAAATCTCATCATGTTGAGTGTTACCCTTAATAAATATGAAGTGACCATCCTTATCTTTCCTTTACTTTTGTTGGTTTAAAGCCTATTGTATCTATGAATAAAATTGCAACACCTGGTTTTTTCTGATTTCCATTTGCCTGAAATATAGATGACCATCCCTTCACTCTGAGTCTATATTTATATTTTAAGGTAAGATGAGATTCTTGTATGCAGCAGATATCTGGCCTGAGTTTTTGTATCCAGTCAGCCACCCTGTGCCTCTTTAGAGGGCAATTTAAGCCATTCACATTAATTGTAAATATTGATAAGCCTGGTAGGTATCCAGTGTTTCAAAAGTTCAGTGGACATTTTTAATCCTTTTGACACTGTAGAAGTTGGAAATTGATCAAAAGTTTCTGAGTGAGTTTTCTTGGTGGTGGTGATGTTTTGTTCTTCCATGGGGATGCATCTAAATGTTTGGCATTTTTTGAATAGACAAACAAATGCTTTATTTCATAGTGACCATTTCTTCCAGAATCCATTGCTTGTTTGCTGTTGATATCTGGTTTCTGAGAAATGCATAGGCCTCTTCTTCTAGTCAAGACTCTTAAGTCCCCTTGCACCTCTGAGCAATGTCCTCCTACTCACCCTTACATTATCTAACATATTTATGAGGATTTGTATCTATATACATATCCCGTATGTATGAGTTGCATCCTTCATATCCTTAAAAAAGAGAATATTTCACTTAATAGAATCTAAAATTTTTATATCTTTCCAGAAATATTAACAACCCTGGTAATTTTTAATTTTTGATCACTCCCTTCCCCACTTTGTACACTATAGGATGTCTCAAAGCTTGCCATATGTATAAAAATTAATATAATCATATTTTATATTTTTAATATTTATATATCAACATGTAGAAAAATATTTTGTGAAATTATGTAATGAATATTTTGTAAATAAAGGTGCAGGGTGACCTTTGGGTTACCCTGTGTTTTTGACCAAGATTTGATTTTGTATGTAGACATTGATTTTACACTCCAGAAAACTAGACTTCCTTGTTGTTTTACAGTTTGGGGAGGTTTACCCACTAGTTCAGATGTTCTTCCTTAGCCTTTACTTTTTTTCATTTCAGAGATTCCTTCTGGGATACCTTAGCGTATTTGTGAAATATGTCTTTATAATATCTGTTGTAATCTAAATATGTCTCCCAAAATTCATTATTAGAAATTTAATCTTTAATGCAACAGTGTCGGAAAGTGGAGCTTCTGAGAGGAGTTTAGGTCATCAGGGCTTTGCCCTAATGAATACATTATTGCCACTACAAAAAGGGCTTGCAGAAGTGGGCTTGCTCACGCTTGCCCTTCTGCCTTCTGCCACGTGAGGAACAGCAAAAAGATCTTTACCAGATGCCACTGACTTGATCTTGTACTTCCCAGATTCTATAAGTGCAGAAAAATAAATTTCTATTCTTTACAAATTCCCTGGTCTCAGGTATTTTACTATAGCAGCTTGAATGGACTAAGATAGTATCTTTTCAAAGGAGTCTATTGTATTGAACTCTCAGATTTGTTTGCTTAAAAATGTTTTTATTTTGCCATGTATCTTAAAGAAGGAACATACAAGATAAGTTTAAATGTTATTTTCTCATGTAAATAGCATTTACTTATCAAATCTGTCTTTTCCCACATTTATGTTCCATTTTCAAAGTTAAATATTTTCCTTTTGAGATTAAAGTCTCTCCCTCTCTCTCTCTTTCTCAAATTACATTTGAGAAAGGAACGAAAGGGGGGAATTATTAGGCTAATTAAATGCTCACTCCTATCAAGCTGGGAACTAACATCTTGAGGGATTGCTGGACTGGGTTGTTCCCATGACTGGTCTGTCTGCTTTCTCCTACAAAGGTGATATTAGGACATGTCTTCAAACTGGAGGAATGGTAGAATTTCTACATTCATCTGCATCTGTGTTGAGATCTACAGACTTCAATATATGTACTTAATATATGTATTATGTAGCGTATGTTATAATTTAACATAGCTCTTATAAAAGAATACCAATTTTATATTTTATCTTTTATTATCATATTTTGTATTTAAGCAAATCAACTAATAGTTATAATTCACAGTTCTGCCATATTTTTTAAATTACAAATCAATTCTCAAAAAGTCTGCTTCATGTCATATGT